>NW_025785950.1:0-18846 GCF_021130785.1 Homalodisca vitripennis | reverse complement strand
CCGACTATCCACCAATCACAAGGCTAGAGAAATTAATTGTCACACTGATACAATCCCCATTGTAATCCCGTCATACAGACGCCCCACGACTTTACAGATAAACCGCAGTCTTACTGTACCCATTGCTACATTCGCGTACCCCTTCTCGAAAGATTACATTCTAACTTTTAACTATATTAAAAAAAAAACTAATTTCTTTCTATAAAGCCTCTTAGTCTATTTCAGTTAAATTTACCTATGTACCAATTTAAACAGCACAGGGAGTTCGTCTTTACATGTTTCTTTTATAATATACTGCAGCTTAAAAACTAATTAACCTGTTGTTCAATCGTATATGAAAACTAAATTGCTCTTTTTTCATAATTTTTGGTGTATTAGAGAAATTTGTTGTATCTTGGTCATACAGTGTTTTGCCTTTTCTGACCTCAGGTTACTTAGAGTACCAGTATTCTCTAGGTTGGCTATTTCGGCAAAGTGTTTTCTCAAGTTACATTTTTAGTTCAGCCAAATTAACTCAATGGACAGTTAGTTTACACTTTGTAGTTCCTCTCTGTAGAATTCCGCCACCTATCGTTTCTACTGTCAGGTATCAACCTTCCCTAGATTCCTTGGTTTAAAGTTTTGTTATTGACAGATGCTATTTAGAACGACTAACTTGCAGTTTAGGTGACATTTGATTCACTTCCAATGTTCACAAACACCCTGTTTCCAACAGCTTGAAATATATCCATCTTCCTATGGGTAACAACCTTACAGAAAATAACGCTAAACATCCCCAAAAACTACTTACTCGCCAAAGAGATAAACAGTGTAAGGTGTGTACTTCAATTTAACGTTTGACAACAGTCTATGTTGTACGTTCACAACATCATGTATATACCTGACTGTTACAAATAAATATCTCCAATCAAAAGGGGGGTGGCCCATTAAGTTTCCAAATTTGTGAATATGTACTGAAATGACGTCCACTGCACTGAAACAGCGCCCTGCACAACACGTTGCTTTCACTTTCCGCGGTGATGAAAGAGCGAATTTGATAGAGCGGGCTTCCCAATGGGTTTTGGTTTACTTGGACCAGAAAAGACTTATTTTCAAACGTCAATTAACCAAAACGGTTTTATTTAATTTGTACCAAAGTTCTAGCTTTCGTTTCTGAATCACAAACAGCTTCACAGACTCTATAGGCTAGTCTTTGCAGGATACTGTGAATCTCAGTAGTTTGGCGTTTAAGATATGTCGATTGAAGCTTGCTTGATCCAACAACCGAGGCCGAAACATTACAATCCTCTTATTTTGTTTTAGCGATATCTCAACCTAGATGTGAACCGGAAGTAATATGGTATATACTTTAATGGGGTGCTAGGTACTGTATCTAATAATACTGCTCGTAACACCTACTTTTTTTAGTCTACACTGGTATTGATGGTTAAATCGATCTAGACATTATCTTTTTTTTATTGTGATTTTATGACCGGATTCTTTATCAAACATGTGACTTGTAGGCCGAAGAATTAGCTCCCTGATCTGCAAAAAGATGCATCTTGATTTGGAACTCCAAGCCTAATACAGACAGAGTGAGGAATATACATCTAGCAGATACTTGTAGCGTTTTTAATAAGCTACTATTGGTTTATTATTTTTAAATTAAACGTTACATAAAATGAAACCTTATGGGAACGAAATAAGTTGGAGTCATAATATTAAATTAGATTGTGAGAAGTTAGGATAAAAAGGAATATGTAATCCTTTGGGAAGTTACTGCTGTGTACTTGTAAATTATTAGGTAGGCGGTTCACTGCCTTGAATTTCTCAGAACTTGTCTTGTTCTTGCACGTTAAGTGTAGCTTTGGCAAGGGTATTGTTCTCCTAGTTGGATACGGCTGGGCTCCTGAGAGACTACTCAGCGACGGATGTGCATCAGGCATTGGTGGGAAGAGGAGTTATAAAACCTCCAGCTCATAACTTTTTGCCCTTTCTTTTGGTTAATTATCGTGCAAATTACGTTATTTACTCATGTGCGCCGTGTTTCTCATTTTTTTCCCGACGAGGGATTTTGAGGTATGCCACACTCAAAAACTTATATTGTTTACGATTTATTTTGCAACTAGTCTTCCAGATCTGATAGTTAAATTAAATTTTTGTTTGACTTTTTTATAGGATAAAAACATTAAATTCAATAGAAAATACTGACACAGCTGCACGAAGCAATCGTGAAATTAACTGAACTCTCGATGACCATTACTATACGATCACCAACTAGAATCATACAAGTTACTAGATTTGGTTTTTTTTTTGTTAAACTTGCAGGAAACATGGTTTAGAATTAAAATTAAACTTTGTTAAATCGATGCAATTTCAATTGAAGATTTCGGGAAAATTAGTTACATTAATTAACTATTTACATTGGAACTGTTTTTATTGTGAGAATTATTAGTTGGAAATTAATTGAACATTAAATTATTGTTTTTTTGAAGAGAAGTCGTTTATTCTCGATTTTCAAAGGACCCTTGGAAAACGTTAAGGTAATATATTTAAAATATTTTTTTTTCTAATAAAATCTTAGTGGGAAAGAAAAAATAAGATTGTTTGATGAATGGTAAATGAGACTAATACTCCAAAATAAGTTAATTTGTTAAATAATAAATAGCGCCCACATTGATATGTGCAATGTTTTTCATATAAATTAAAAAATTTTATAAACAAAATAATTAGAGTCGAATATACCAACATTAAAATCCGGTAGTGAACAAGGCGCTAGATTTTAAAACTCAACTCTTGTATTGCTGAGAGTACCCTTTCTAGTTCACCTTAAAACTTTTTATTATTTTAGACACCTGTCTGTTATGAAACCTAACTTGTAAAAACAAAAATTGGTTAAATTTATCATGTGGCAAGAAAAGAATTTCCTCCGAGAGAGGAGATAAGAAACATTTCATCTGCTTGTACATACAAAATTTTGCATGAAAAGTTATTTTTCTAGTTAGACAAGAGTGATTTCTATGATGGCGAATTGTTCCAAACTATAGAATTTAGCAAAGCGTCCATTGAAGCCCATAATCTCTCCGCAGGTGTAATAACACTCTTTAAACATACTTTTTCAATTTTCTTATTTCTTGTACTCCGTAGGGTATGTTAAATAATGTCTTTCTTTGTAAATGATTGCCTTCATTTTAAATAATTTAAGTTTTTCACTGCTTTAGAGGTACGACGACGTAGTAGGGTGTATACAGCCCGACCGCGGGAATAGCGATTTTTTGAGAATCAATAATAGGCCTATATTCAACTCAGGGGGACCACCAAGAATGTCCATGTGCAAATTTCAGTCTAAACGGTTAAATAATTTAAGCATGGATGCAAAACAAACAAGCAAAGGCACTTTCTAATTTATAATATTATTAAGATTGTTATAATTGGGTCAAAATAAAAATATTTTGCTTAATATTATTTCTCAAAAAGCAAAGTAAGTTGTAGATGTTTTGAAGTAAATAATTAAAGAGCTTTCAACTAATAGTAATAGTTTGAATGAAATGACTCCAAAATATCCACAACGAACTTTGCTTGAAGCAAAATATCTCATATTTTAGGTAGCAACACATGAAATTGTCGTACACACTTTTATAACTTATAAATAATATATATATATATATATATATATATATAGTAATGTTCCAGTTGGTTAAAAAAGACAAAAATACTGCGTCCTGAAAAGGTAATTTAATACAAAGTTTAAAGTATACAAACATGCAATAATGGTTAGTTATATTGTTCTCTCTCCTGGCAGGAAACCGATATATCATCAAACTCCAAACCCTCGTTATCAACTCCCATATTTCAGTGGTTGGTTCCAAGAATTGTACTTCTGTTGAGCCGTATTTGAAGAAGACCAAGTTTCCAAAGAAAAATGTGACTGCAGATACGAAGAAAAGGTGAGGCCCACTGGTCTTTTCTTGACTGCGAACAGAGTTATACATGGATAAAGAACAATACCCCAAATCACATTTAAGATTACGAACCTAGTATTAAAGTTCAAGAGTTTCTTTTTCTCTCCTTTATGTCGGAACAGTTTATAAACTCTAAGGATTCTTCCTAGCGCACATTTTTAATCGCATGGATTAACAATAAATCTCAGATCGTAATAAACACGAATGCTTAATTTTAATTCCTACCACTAGCTTGCAAACTGAGTGTGTATATACGATGTCGTCATGAGGCAAACATACATTGATTAAATTTAACCACTTTACATTATTCTATCAAGTTGAAATTTGACATATAAACACAAATCCAGTGACGTGTTTAAAAAAAGAATGATTAAACTACACTGGTCTCTGCTTGTTGAAGTTGAAGAAATCCAAGAAAGAATTGCCATTGTTGAATGAAATGTCTGAATTTTAGTCACATCTTCTAAGTAAACTGAATCGCCACAGTGGGTTTTTAATAATCTCTTATAAATATACCAGCTGGTGTGAACACAAGCTGATGTAAACATTTCCTATATCATTGTTTATTGATTTTACTGGTTGTGCTGTGTTTGAAATGTGTAGAACGCGAAGAGAAGATTTGAAATGAAACATAAGAAGCATTTACGCTTAGACAAAAGTTAAAATTACTTTCAAAACAAATCAGAAGAGGGAAGCAAACGCGATCAAATGATCAAAAATGCTTGTCATGTGCGACACATAACAGCTTGCTTCCGAAACTCCACTTTAACAAATTATGAATTGCTTTAAAAACTGTACATAACTTGTATTAACTAACTCCGCATTTAACCTGATTGTAGGACAAAATAGTGACATATAACCTGAAACATATGCAACGGACGATAGCCGTACATTCTGAGGTTTAACATTGCAGTTACTACGAGTGTTTTCACATCTTTTTCCAGTGGAGAGAATCGAAGTGCTGTACATCAAGACATGGATCTACTCCCAATACGTTCTCAAAACATAACTATATTGCAACGTTTTTTACATGAAGTCTGCATGAAATTTTTCTAGTTTTTAAATATTTTTCTAAAGTTTAAAAAGTTTTAAAAATTTGTCGTGCCCACCAAACTGGAGGTGTATGGTTTGAGTAATTTTTTTAATGCAACGACCCATATTAATAAGAAGAAAGTAGTTTTTTTTAACAGATTTAAAAATATCATATGTGTTATACTTTCCTTATGGGTTAGGTCAAATAATTTTAACACCCCCGCTCTTGTATGGCTATTTGAAGGGAATTACCTGTTAAACGAGGCCAGTCTAAAAATAACCATTTCCGCGACCGATTAGCAAAATAGCACGTTAGTTCAAAATTGTTTCATACTTTATAATCTTATAAAAAAGACTGGCCTCGTTTAATTATTTATGTGTTTTACTGAACAGGTGATTCGAACAGAGTGTAAAGTAAAATATTAGTTAAATTTACCAACCATCCCAAGGTAGAATAAACATTCCCATTTTTGTACTAGTCATGTAGTAAAAGGATTTTGACCCGTGGCGTCTGACCACATTAGCCTTAAGAATGAACTTGACTTTTAAATATCACTTAAAGATCATTATTTACCAAGTTTCAACGCAGAAAGCTTAAATCGTTATGATATATAGAGATTTACACAATGAAATCTTTTTACACACTATAGACGCAATACTAGAAATATACCTGAATTTTGAAATGACGTGAATGAAATATCTCAAATTAAACTAGGCAAATAAATCAAATTGAAATAAAGCGTTGTCGAGTACACGTAACCTGTTGGCTGACAACAGATCGGACAGTTTCATATTTAAGAAATTTTAGAACTTAATAGTGGAAGCGTGAATTCCGTAACTGCAGTTTCCCATGCAGAATATTATTTTAGAGATTGAAGACTGTTAAAGGAATCTAAATTTTTGCTGTAAAATAATATTTTTTCCTCACTCGTTATTATAAATCCAGTAATTGTTGGAGCCAGTATGGAAGCGAACGTGCTAAACCCGCTTGTAATGCCAATGAGAAGCCCAGAAAAGTTGGGCGCTAGATCCAGATGGTTGGAGAGGAACCCGGGAAACATTCCTGCGTTTATGGACACTGTGTGAAGATCAGTAAAACTAATGATCCCTGGACGCTGGTGAAGACGGAGAGTCCAATCAGTCCAATCGCACCTCCCCAGTAAGCTGAAATAAATAATGTGACCACTAATTATTTGAATAAAGTTTATTCATATATCTTCAGTCTCTTTATGAGATAGATTATATTTTTAATCCAAACCATATGCTTCCAGAATCGAGGTGAGAAGTTTGACTGGACAAGATGTATTCACTGGGACAATACCCAACCCCATATTTTAAGATCGCTTTTAAGGTTGAAATATGTACAATAATGATTGTGTAATAGTGTATATTTCTTGTCTTGTTTTACATTTGGATTTAGAATATGTTTTTAACTATGAATAATTAGGCTTTTAATCTCAAATTTTTACTCTTCTATAATCTGTAACATTACTTTAGGTAAAAGTTTCAGTTTTAGCCATCCTGAGTTTTGAAGTATTAGCCTCTAAATTTATAAACAGCAAGTGGTTTATTACTAACCACAATATTTTGGTTCACCAACCATAAGAATATGGGAAGTTTTGATTTAAAAAGCTATAAATTTTTTGAAAATATATGTAAACAACAAAATATTTTCTTCAGTCTAAATGTTATGATTGAATTAGGTTTTATATTTTCTTTTGGTCCTTACTTAAAAGGACGAAAACAGACGAATAAAATAGAAAATAAATTACTCTAATGTTTTTAAGCTATAGGTGTCCCTCAAGGTTCATTCCTGGGTCCTATTGTATTCAGCTTGTACATTGCTTACCTCGAAAAGAGTTTTTTTGTTGTTGTTCCCTTTACTCCTATGCAGACAATGCTCAACTTTTTAACGTACTCTCCTCCTTCAGATGTTAGTGTACATTTACTACACGTGTAGGCTGTGCAATGTATATTAATGGCAATTTTTTCAAGATAAAAAACTTGGTAAGGATATAATTAATGCAGGTGGTCTCTTTGTTGCAGTGAGGTAAAATATTTTGAAGAATAGGAAATGTGTAAAATTCTTTGGGGTCACAATTGACACTAAGCTAAATTTTCTTACACACGATGAACCTATTTCATTCCGTGTGACGAAATATTTAATTCCTGTGTCATCAAAGCTGCACACGATTAATTTGTTGCTATTTTCATCATTACATTACGCGTTTTCTGTGTTTGTAAACGATTTGACTCAGGGTTTCAAACGTTTCTTTTTTAGAGGCACGAAATATGCACTAAGGTTTATTTATAATCTCAAAACCTCGGATCACATTTCTCACTACAAAAAGAGAGCCAATTTGCTCTAAGTGAGGGATCTTTATAAGCTCGAAACAGTGTCATTGATATATAAAATATTGGAAACTGGTGGACTTCTGACCTGAAGTGCGAGCTGTCAACACAGTAATAATATGGAAATGACACATGACTGGAAGAAAACTTCAACTGCCGTCCAATGCAATTTGCATTGTTGGTGATCTCAATATTGACTGGCTCAGCACACTGATGGAAAGAGAAAACAATAAATTAAACAACCTCCTATCTGAGTATAACCTGACTCGATGCCTCCTACCTGCTACCAGGATAACCCCTACAAGTGCTACATCAATTGATGTTTTTTGCACCAACTTGGCACCACATAGCTTCAATTTCGAAATCATTGAAAACGGGCTCTCTCAGACCACACCGGACAACTTTACTTCATGGATTTCCCCTCCACATCAAGTTAAACAATCTTCATCAAATGGAAGACGTCTCAGTCCAGATAACATCTCAAATTTAAAGGGGCTTCTTGAAATTCAATCATGGGATCGGGTATACAACTCTCCAAGTGCAGAGGATGCCTACTCAAACTTCATTGGAACTCTGACTACAGCATTAGACATTACATGCCCCCATACAACATCAAGAAACAGATCCAGGAACCGAACTCAAGAATTTAACAACCCTGAAGTAAACATACTGCGGATGTCTTTCATCCAAGCCCACGAGCGCTACTTAGCCAGTGGACAAATTGAGGCTAAAGAGGATGCTGCCCAGAAGAAGAAATCCTACGACTTAAAACTAAAAAGTCTTAGAAGGGAAACAAACTCCAACTTCATCGCCGAAGCAAGCAACAAGAGCAAAGCAGTCTGGAGCGTCATTAATAGCGAAAGAGCACCAAAGAGAGAAGCTTCAGAATTCCACGTGGAAATTAAAAAATACTGATGATGACACCTACCTAGACGACATTTTACCATAGCTGAACATTTTAATACCTATTTTACATACAATTGCAGAAGTAACTCTCGGTCATAACAATGCTCCTGAAGAGTGCGCCAAAGACGTTAACTTATGTTTCAAACTTCACAGGAAAAGGACTTAACATGTTCAATCTTACATCTAATGAGGAAGTATTCAACACTATAAATTCTCTAAAATCCTCTTCCTCCTCAGGCTATGATGAACAATTTCTTCAAAAATACTGAAGTATTGCAGCTCTGTAACCATGCCAACCCTTAACGGATGTAATCAACAAGTCTCATGACTCAGGGGATTATTTCCCTCAAAATTAAAAATGTCAAAGGTGTATATCCACTGCATAAGCAAGGGAGTAAGCATGACATCAAGAACTATAGACCAATCTCCCTTGTGCCCACTGTATCAAAGGTTTTGGAAAAAAAAAAATAGTTCTCTCGAGACTGTTAGAGCACCTTCAGCGTAACAATCTGCTGCCAAAAGGACAAACAAGGGTTCACCTGGGCAAATCGACTATCACCGCCCTTGCTGAGCTCATTGAGTGTATAATTGATAATATTGAGTCTGAAAATACTGTAACAACTGTTTTTCTCGATATGAGTAAAGCATTTAACTCACTGTCTCATAAGCTTATTTTATACAAAATCAGTACCTTGGGTGTCAGCGGTGTAGCCCTGAAATGGTTCGAAAGCTACCTCTCTGGGCCGACAGCAGATAGTTGAGCTGAAAACACACAGCTAAGGGCTTGACGAAGGCTCTTCATTCACTTCCACAGTATGTTAGAAGAGGAGTTCCGCAAGGATCTGTGTTGGGACCCGTCCTATTCATTTTATTCACTAGTGATCTAGGTAAAACACTCGAGGCTTTTAGTCATCCTGTATCATACGCAGATGACACAGCTCTTATCACCAGCAGTTCAACAGCGGAGGTCACTAGAAATCAACACGTATATATCTGTTAGCATGGCCCAACAATATTGCCTAAATAACGACCTTTGTTTTTTCAACCCACATCCAAAAACAAAACTCCTTGCACTAGGGCAGACTTAAAGACCACATATATCAGGCCCACCAGATCTAGAAAAAGTGGATGAGCTTAAAACATTTAGGTATGATATTAGACCAAAATCTTACATGGAGTTTGCCACATTGATTACCTTAGCTTCAAAGCTCGAGCTCTGCTCTCTTTGCTCTCAAAAGGATAAAAGCTACGGGCACAACATCTCTGCTCTAAAAATAGCCTACCACTCTCTCTCTTTGAGAGCCATCTTCGGTATGGAATCATCCTTTGGGTGGCGGAGTTCTTCAAATGGTAATCTCCAGAGGGTTATTATACTAATCTTGCAGAAGCGGGCCATAAGAATCATGGCCGACCTCTCTTTGTCCCGAACACAGCTGCAGAAATCTTTTACTGAACTCGACATTCTCACTGTGACTTCAATTTACATCATCGAAGTCATCATATATGCTTCCAAGCAAAACTTCCCGAGAAACAGTGAGGTGCACAACTACTACACTAGACAGGCTCAAGCTCACCGTCTACAGCTCATAGAACAACGCTCTTCACCAAAAAACCATCATTTGCTGGAACCAAGCTTCTGAACTCCCTTCCTGATGCCATCAAGACCGGGCAACCGCTAAAAACTCTAAAAAGAAGACTACACAAGTGGCTGGTGAAGAACTCTATCTACAGTCTCGATGAGTTTTATGACATTCTCAACTCCTGACTTGTAATGTTTTTTGTTGTTAATTTTTGTTCTTTTCTTTCCTTCAATGTTATGTTTCATAACTTATTATTTTTATTATTGATTGACAACTATTCTGTTCTTGATGATCATGAATAAAGCTTTCTGTATTCTGTATTCTGTATTGGTAACAAATAACACTTTCTCATACTTTGGCCCCAGGTGCACAATGCAATTCTACGCACCATGCAGCGAAATCAAAACGTTGCAGTTCCGGGCTTTTTATAACGATTTCTCGTGTTAAGGGAGGAGCCCTGGTCTCTTAACTGTATTAAAGTGACCTTTAGTATTTTTATCTACAAGAGCAATGTTAAAAACTCCCAGCAGTTTGATTCCTCTATATTTTATTTTAGCGTCATGGGAGATCTCTCATTTTAAAGATCAAATTAATACGCTTTTTAGTTGTTTTGTAAAGTGTATACTTTTTAAATAGTTAACACAATAAAATATATTTATAATTATTTTGAATAACCCATGAATATCGTAACAATTCAAAGAATTTATATGCATGTTAATATATCTTTAAAATGAGATACTTCCCATTATTGTGCGATTAAAAAGTAAGGGCGTAAAGCAGCACAAGGTTTAACACTATTCTTATGGGGGGGGGGGGGGAACTCAAGGTTATTTGACTACAGCCGGCTCTCAACAACTGATATATTTTGGAAAGTATTTTAATATTTTACCTTTCCATTATAGGCAACATTTTAAATAAATACAAAAACCACATAAAGTCATCAAAATCAGAAGCCAACCCAAAGTGAAACGGGTAGAACACACTGTGTTTATGGATGTTGAATATGGTTTATTATATAACACAAAGTAGTGTGAAATCGCGAATTAGATGTTATATTAATGACGTCTTATATTAATACTGTATATCGGATTACTTACCAATGGAGTTCCACACTCTTCTAGAAGCCTTGATAGACATGAGATTGTTTTTCATGGGTGAAGTCAACTATGCAAGAGAAAACGCTATTGTCAGCAAACACTTTATGAAATGTAAGGCAGAGTGGATACTACTACGACGTGCTGCAAAAAAATATAAACATAAAAAGTGTTTTACTTGATTAGATATTACATTATAACATAATAATAACTTGAAGTTAATACTTACATTGTTCATGTTGTAGGCGAAAACGTGGTGAAAATAAATAGGTAGCATTGTACCCAAAATCCAACTACCCTACCCCCCAGTTTTTGACAAATATGCATGAGGAGGAGAGCCCACATTGGCCTTGATGTTATTATTTTCCTTCCAAGGAGTTGGTAGTATCTAATAAAAAAAAAAAAAAAAAACACACAACATAATTAAAGTCCAATACAATTCAAATAATTTTTATCTGTACAGGTTACTTATTTTTCAGAAATCCACACGCTGAGTGTTTTTTTTTTAATTTTGTAAAACCTGCGAGTTGTATTTCTTTAATTTGATGTCTCCGAAATGGAAATAGAGAGCCGTCCTTACACTATCTGATCGGTTCATCGTTGATTTTCCCAACTTACCCTTGGATAGCGGACCAGGTTGCCACTACTTGGTTAGATTGCTCCGATAAGACATTTTTTTTAATAATGTCGATTCTTTTTTGTACTTTATCCGTTGTATCAGTTTATTACAATACAATAATACGGTTTGTATTACTTTGGTTTTAATTTTTTTTTTTTTTTGAAACAACGTTATATTATTAGTGTAGGTAAAGTAAGTAAGTCCAAGTATTAATGATAGTTAACATATTTACTTTTACTGTAGTCATGTGTATTTTTCAAATTAGACTTGATATACTCCCGCTCGCTGTCGCTGATGGAAGGGTGGGAGTCGGGAGAGTCGGGCGCCTACAAACAGCCAGGCCACAGACCACAATACACCGCACAGTCCGGTACAGTAGAAGATACTGGGCCAGCCCCACGGACTGGCGGCCTGGTACCCGGATATCAGCAGTGATAATATTGGACCCACCACTGTCCCTGTTTAAAACAATATACAACATTAATCAAAACGGAAAAATGCTCTGTTAAAATAAACTAGGTTTCCATTATAACAATAAAAAATAAAAACATTTAAACTTAACTATTATGAGAACCCTCTAGATGTGAGACTAATGTGATCTAAACCTTACCTACGAAAACGAACGAAAATATTCGGTTTCTTTCCAGGAATGGAAGCCCATTTCGCTATGTGTTCAGTTACACATGGTATCACGAGGTCCCTGTAGATGTATTATTAGACTAATTAAATTAACTCTTACTTTATATATAGTTACTAAATAGAGATAGCAAGCTTTGCATATCCAGTTTACTGATCTGGTACAACAATTATTACACTTTGTATTTTGCTATAGTTTTTACGAAACCCTAAAATTATAATTATTTTCTTCCTAATTTTCATACGTAATTTTTTAAAGAGATAATTGATTAAATAAATGAAAATATATAATTAAATAAATAAGAAGGATAATGAATGTTAGCTTAGTATAATTGTCGTTTTAAACTAAAATACGTAATTTTTTTTATATTTAAATTACTAGATTTGCAACATTATTGGGCAGAAAGCACAGAACACAAAAAAAAAAATGTTGAAAGATGTATATTCCACAACGTGATATGAGTTCATAAATCCATATTAAAAACCCCCATTAACATGTGTGTGAGTGTGCAGTTTTCCACATATATTTCTGTTTTTTTCTCTCAATAATAATGCCAAAACATTGTTTTTCATTAAAAAAGAAGCTGATTGTAATTTTTCATTTATTTCACACCATGATATCGATAATTAATTATATTAAGCTTAGGAAAGTTTGAATATTGTGTGTGCCAGTTGCGTTGTTTTTTGAGTACAAATCCCGGTCCCCATCTTGTTTCTTTTAATCTTCTCTGAGAATCTTGCTCTGTTTACTACATGATAGTATACTAGAATAGACGAGGAATGAGTGGTGATAGAATATTACCTGAGCAAGTCCATGCATGAATCCTGATGAGACCAGAAGACAACCCATCCGAGGTTCAGAGCAACTAGAGGATACAAGATTGCGCATAGGGAGCTAGCCATCATGGCTCCGAAGATCAGCCGCTTTGGGCCGATCTTACGAACGAAAAGTTCCGGCGGGCACTTGGAGCAAGAGGTAACCCCAAAGAAAGGAGCTAGCGAGCGTATCTTTTTGAGACATCCGCCATGAGAGGAACTGTGAATAGGTTGTAAAATGCAATCGGTAATATAACATATACAGCCAGATAGAAGAGAAACTTAAACAACTACCACTAAACTCTATCTTGAAATGTTTTGGTTCTTTATAACTAATATTTTAGACATTCTGTTTTAGTCATCCAGTCCTTATAGGAATATCGTTAACAACTAAAACTAATATACTACATTTTTTTTGAGAACATGTAATCACTAAGTAAACATAAAATATATCATTTTTATGAAGCAAAGAATACTGTCATAAACAAGGCTTGTTGATCAGTTACCGAGTCGTCTGAGTTGTAGCCTTCTTCATCGTTCGGTGCAAAAATTACTACCGAATTGGTATCACAGGAAGATAACACCAGACACAAAAAGGTCATGAGAAATTGGTAGTGCCTTTTCCCAGTGCCCTATAAAACATATAAATCATGTAGGGTCGAATAAAGCAGTTACACAAGCAAAATATTACCATTAGATTTGTTAGTAATGTTAGTTCTTAAAACTTACAGTATATTCTTGAACAGAATATAGACTACTAAACTGGCATTTGCCGGCTTTTTAACACGCTTTTATTTAATACGCCGCTACCATTTATGAATGGAATACGATGAAGCCCAATAATTTTTTTCTTGTTATATTGAAGTAAGTATAACTGAGCCGACAGATAAATGTATCTCGTTTAAAATTCCCAGCTGAACTACATAAGTTTTACTACACTACATAATTATCAAACAATAACAATTAGTGATCAGTGGGTCAGTCGAAAAATCTGAATATTTTAGTATTTTTCATTTGAATCTGATTGTGTTTCCTCCATGTTTTCAGCATTAATTAAATTAAAAACAGATTTACTTATGTTTACTATTCACAGAGTTATTAATGATATTATGAAAGTATACCAAGTCATTTCAAGCTTTGCACTACTACGTGAAATTCCATTCTTGTATTAGTTATATTAAATTTAATATTTTCTATGTTTTGTCAGCATTTCATTTTGTTTGTTGGTAAACATGACTCCCTGATGTCTGCATAGCTGCTACATGCTTAAGTTACGCATATTTGTTTGGTTACATTTTAACAGTGGTGTTTTGTACTGTTTTCAGTTTCTTTGTTATGGTGGAAGAACGTTAGTGAAAATGCTTGGGACTAAAGTGTTTTCTTTGTTGATTTAACTAATAAGAAGTCATAATTAAGTTTGAATTGTGATCAAGTTATTGCTAGTGATAGTGTTGCTTATTTGTAGTCCTGAACCTAGTTGTAGGAGGAAATTGAAATGTTCAGTTGGTAAGAATAAAATCGACTACGGAAAAACAATCAGTAGGAAAAATCATTTGACCTGTTCTGTAAATCAAACATATTCAGAACAAGTATGGACTCTATTATTAGAAACAGTGTTAGCGTAGAAAATAAGAAGAAGGCAGTAGGGCAACTTTTTCACCTCTGTGCAAGTAGTGAAAACCCTTGTCGTCAACTCTATCTGAGAGACAACTTGAGTGCACTATGGATGTTTTAATACACCGATCCCAAGTACGACGGATCAAAGTATTTATATACCTCTTGTTAGTATACGCGTAATGTGGTACAAGATGGCTGCATAGGGTATAAATCCAGGACAGAGTTATGTTTGAAGCTCTATTCTAATTGTAGGGCTCTATCTGATGTCCTCCCAACGATTGAAATAGTGATAGTCACGATGTTAAATCTAGAGTTTAAGTCTGTCTGAAAGAGATCGCAAAAAAGTAGCTGGCGAAGGGAGCCAGTTCAAAATGAACTCCTTATGGTTTACCCGTAGCAGCTAAATTCATGTCTAGATGGAGAGCGAGGGTGTTATAAGTTGGTTACTCATCAGGACTACACCAGTCGTAGTCAATACACAGGTTTGGATTTTGAGTGCAATACCGAACGTTGTATGGACAACAAATCTCAAATCCACGAAGTCGCACCCGAGTTTAATACTCACAGCTATGGCAGACGAGGGATTATTTCAATGGGTTGAAGTTTAATTTTTTAACCGATGGAAAGATTGTGAAGGGAAACGGTAAATTTTTTCTCCGGACATTTGCCATTCGTCTTTCCAGTGAAAACAATCAGGTAACTACTTTCCGTTTTCGAGCTCTGCAACTCTGATCTCTTTCTTCAGGTAAATAAATCTATACCTAACACACTCATTAACCCCCCACCAACTAGCGTTATTAAATTAAACAACCACCTTCATTACCAAAGCGTTGTGGCACGGCCTAAGTCAGGAATGTACGACCACCTATGCTGTGTGTCAACTTCACTAACTCTAAAAACATGCACTTAATACAAAAACTAGAAACACATCACTAAAGTATTAAAACTGACACTTACAGAATAACAGGTCACAAGACTTCTTATTTTTTTTTTTTTTACCATTCGTCTGCAAACCTATCTACGACTGATATTTGCTCATGGTATTCGGAACTTGATCTGTTCATGGTCGGCCATAGGTGAAATCCAAAAGTTTAGCAATTTAACAGCAGGATTAAGGACCCATTCTAGAAAGCAAGACCCGAACCTTTTGTGATCGACCCCGGGCATTATAAGTTCTAAGACCCAGACGCTCGGTGACACATCGTATGCGGTCTTATATCAGCCAATTTAACCAATATTAAATCATCAGTTCAATTATCAATTTTATTTTTTATTCAGCATAACATAGATTTAATTGTTAGTAACGAGTCAATGAATATATGCAGCCAGAGCTTCATTAGGTTACAGCAGTGCAGGTGGAGAGCTGCACGACGTCTATATTTTTAAATGTCCAGCACATGTGAATTGTAAGTCCAAGTCTGTCAGCAGTAAAGCCTGGTAATTTTCCATACCCAGAGCCGCGTTGCGCAGTTACTCAGGGGTGGTTAAACAAAGGCTCCAGGATTTGTGCTGAGGTAGCGTCCTGGAACAAAACGCTGCTCCCTGGATGTTCGATTGTTCTGAGTCGTAGTCGTGCCAGGGTTAAGAGCGCGTCAAGCTCGCGTGAAATCGGCTCTCTCCGCTTCTCTCTCCCAGTTCTAAATTTGTAATTGTTCAACTGATTCTAAATTATGCAATAAAATCTTCCTAACACTTGATTTTCGCAATAAACTACATGTACAACATGTGTTTTATTTGGCCAACCGAGAGATAGAGAGATTTTCTATTACAGCAATCCTGGAGCTAGATTCCCTATCACCGTGTCCGCATTAGAACCGAGAACTTTTAAAATTAAATTACGTGTGGTCGTTCACGCCACATATTTGTGTGGTCAGGTGTGGGGTTGTGTTAAAAATTCTTGTGGGGTTGTGTCCAGTTGGTTCTGTCGGTACGGTTCGTCTTTCTCGAAAAAATAAATTAGTGTTATCTTTGTTTCGTTGAAGAAAATCACTCCGCGAAAAGTTGGATGCATAGCGACAGCCGGGACGAAGGGATGATGGGTAAGTAATTTTATATATTCTTGCCCCGTAGGAATAATGCTAGCCTAGAAACCTGTTTATAAATCCACTGTAATATTTATATAGATAGATTGTTGAATAATCCCGAGGTGGACTAAGTCAACAAGGTAATTTAATGTTTTAAATTTTAACAACTAATTGAAAACTTTATTTTGATATTGATTTTTATACATTTTTATTGAGAATTTCTAAAGTAATACTTGTCCTAGAGACGCCATATTGGACTGAGAACAATAGCCGCATAATAGTCCGCCATACTTGTTGTACAGCTCCACAATTCCCCATTCGACATTACTAACTAGTTATATTACTTTGTTAGGCATTCGGTTGTCACGATTTTACTTGGAATCTCGACAATCGTTATTTTCGGTAGTTGTGAATACATTGAGTAGTTATTCCGGTTAGTACTTTGTTTTGATTGGACTAGTCCCTCAGTAATTACCCAATTATATGTATACCTAATATTGGATCCAAAAATTTAAACGTAACACTCTATAAGGTTTTAATGGTACTCGCATTTAACTGGTAGTTAAAACGCTGGGATTAACCTAAATTAACTCTGCTTCTAACACCTAACTTACATTATTACCTCAATATTACGTTGATAAACCTAACGCTTTCTGACAGGGGTTTGGTTAGGGTAAGACTAATCACAATGGTTACCGGTACAAGGCCAGGAGGTAACCACGTTGGTGACGAGAAGGAAGATAAGGGGTTAGTAGTCCACATTAAAGGAAAGTGAAACTACCTAATTATATATTTAAATTAAATTTTAGATTGGAAGAATTAACGTTGGGACTTGGTTATATTTTGTTGAAACTTTGGTCAACTTGTTAGTCATCTGAATGATAGTTTAAACTTGTTACTTAATTACTTTAAACTCTTTGCATTTAACTTTAAGTCGTTTTGACATTTTGCATTTTTTATTATGGATTTAAATTCTTCCTCTCTGTCACGCTGGTGGAATATTCAGCAAACACCTGCTGATTGAGCTTATAGTTTGCTAGAGTTTATTTACAGGCACGATAGAAAGAGAGATTAAATTTTGTGGACTAGGTTTTTCGACATTCGTGATGCAATTGTATGATGAATTGAGTGCATAGTTGTAAAAAGGTATTTTAATTATTTTTTTGGGTAATATGAAGGAAAAAGTAATATAATTGAAATATTGGAATTTATTCTTTTGCTCAGACATTAGTAGGTTGTCTTGACTTAGAATAAATCGTGGTGTAGCCTTCTGTATTTTGATTAGTTGTTCAGGACATTTAGACAAAAAATGTGGCGGAGATTGATTAGAGCTGAATTGAACGTTGATTGATTGATTGCCCAAAGTGTCGATATAAATTAAAATTATTTTCTTGGATTTTAATTACTTCTTTCACAAACGGGAGAGAGCACATCAAGTTATTTAATTGAAAATTTAATTGAGAAAAATCTTCTTAACAATTATATTTTGGAAACTAAGTTGGGACTTGTCCCACTTTTTGAAAGTAAGGTGTGTTGAACTGACTTGTACAATGGCTCGGTCGCGTTTAGTATTGGAGGGCAAGACATGGGACACCCTCACAGGGAAGCCCATTGATGCTCGGTAACTGAACGGTTGGGAGTACTCTATGGTCATGACTTAGGTTGGATCCGAAGTTGACCACGTGATACACCATGTTGGAGAGAAACTTTTGGCGAGGTCATACAGAACGACCTACGTTCCGAACATGGTGGTAGGCTCGATTCACTCCCCTTTGATGGAGGAAAGCCGGAGGATGTTCATCCACTTCATTTGAAGAGTATCGGACAATGTCCCGGTTGATGAATTACAAGTCATTGGCGGCTCGGAAACCGACTCGAAACCAATTAAGGGTTGCTTTAAATTTGAGATTGGCTGGAACAGCCTTGAGTTTTATTCCAGATCCGGAGGATCAAGGCCGGCTTGAGTACTTATGTCGGGAGATTGTACAAGAAGTTTTGACACAACACGGTTTAGTGACAAAGCTCCGAAAGATTGTTACTTCCAGCAGTTGTCTGTCAATACAGACAACGGAGGGGTGTGGAAGACGATTGAAGCTTTATTGCTGATCGAGTGCGGACATATAAATGAAAAGACGAGTGCGAGTCACTGCAAATCTCAGAGAAGTTAACTGCTGCACTAAGGGAAGAAGACGATCGTTTACGAGCTTTTGGATGCTTTTACCCGAGGTC
>NW_025785949.1:0-19119 GCF_021130785.1 Homalodisca vitripennis | reverse complement strand
GTACCCCAAAGTCAAGAAAATACGTTTATGTGTTTATTATCTTTTAAAATATAATGTGTGGAAACTATATTTATTTACATAGTACTTTATAGGATATAATTAACGCTCTCCAAGATGTAAATACATATATTTTCAGATGACTGATATCCGAATTAAAACAGTTTTAAAGAAAAAATTTATTAAATATTAAATTTACTAAACACAATTATTGGGAAATATTACCTAAAACCACGCTATAATCGGAGCCAGATAGACATTTTATTAAGCTTATGTATATGAACCTAAACTAACATAAATAACAAAAGTAGTGCGTTTAAACGAATTTTATTCGACATTTAACATTTTCGGAGTACCAAAACAATAAACATCCCAGTTTTATCTTTACATAAAAATACTACCAAATTGGTAAAAACTTGAACAAGCTTCCAACTACGTTTATATACCTATACATAGTAAGCGAGCCAAAAGTGAACGAAAGTAGAACAGCATTGGTTTGTTTTTATGGGAGATACATAGTCTTGTTCAATATATTAATCCATATTAGTACTTAAGGGGCCAAGCACGTCAATTACATCAATAGCAATCAATTATTTTTAAGTGTTGTATCTTTCAACTTACATGTTAATTTTTGCATATTTTGTACAGTCACGGTATTAAGAACTTTCTCAACAATACCCAATTAAAGTATTAATTTATATATTAAATCATGGAACCAAATCTGTTGACCGAGGTATTTCTAAGACATGACTTTTAAAGTACACTAAACTGGGATTATTTTTAAAATGGAATATGTTTATCTAATAGTTCTTTTATTCAAATTTTTATAATGAGTTCTCAATACAGAGGTTATTTTGAATTAATAATACTTATATTTTAGATTTTTTATTAACTATTTGAGATATCCTATAGTTTTCTGCTGTGATAAGAGTGTGCTGTAACATGTTACAACACCAAGATAAACACCTCGAAAGGTTATGTTACACATAAATATGCAAATGTCCACAAATCCTATTATACCTATAAACCTTCCATCGTCAATTACAAACTTTTGACATAGAAATAGAACAGTGTTCGTCCTCTAGGATATCAGCTCGGTAAAGGGAGAGAGACGTGGTTCTCAATACTTGTCATTGTAGTAAACTGTACCTGCTACTGAAACCAAGCGAGGAAAGGAACACCACAAACATTAGTGCAGTTAAATAAAAATATACAAAAGGATAGACTGGAGGACGGACTGTCCTTTTATTTATGACCTGTAGTTTAACCATGTTCTTCCTTAGACTGAGAGGAACCTGTAGTGAGGTTCAAGTATGTAATAATCTTCTATTAATAGAATCCAAACGTTGTAAACATTCGTAAAATAAAACTAATAAATACCAAACTAATATTGACCAAGAACTATAAAATTGTTGGTTCGTATAAATTGCAAACGGTATTTACTCAAAATAAAACACGTAATTTCAAATTTGTAATTATTACGTTTAAATTTTTATTTCCAAGTACGCTTTAGTATTACAATTGACAATTAGAAAGAAAGAAAGAATTGTATTTCTTAAAGAAAGTAATATATAAATCTGATATTTTTCTTGTTAGACAGTCAAACCAAACATAATCCTCTTGAAAACATTCTTTTAAATGTAAACAAAATACAAAAGCAAAGATGTTAAAAACAAAAATAGAATATAATAAATCCTTTTCCTCGTGCTCATCTGACCTTAAGATAAAACACAAAACAATATTTAAAGTATACCATATTATGTTGTAACAATATAAACAATAATAGCATTTAATAAAATAAACTTTAACTTTCTTTAAGAAAGATACAGGATTAGATATAAAATGAATGAATAATAATTCAGTAATATAGGTACATTTAAAATATATTGATAATGTCGCTATTTTATTTTGGAAACGGCAAGAAAAATATTTCAAAATGAAAGAATAATAGACTGTATGATAGGAGATTGCGTAGTTATTATTTTAGCAAGCTTCCTCTGTATATAAACAATGTATTATTCTCCAATAATGATAGAGTTGAGTTAATTATAGATCACGATGATCACAGCATAAATGTACAAGGTTGTGTTAATGTTGTAAATAATTGCAGCTGAATTATGTATCATCGTAAACATGAATGGTTCGTCCAGTAAAAATTGTGTGCTTTGTATTCACTAGTTTTTATTATATTTTAATTGACTGAATACTTTTTTTTAATTTTTAGTTTTAGTCTCTTGAAAGACTCTGAATTTTTAGCGCATGTACTCTTAAATTTTATTAAAATTGAACACTATAATAGATACTCAACGGCCCGAAAGCAACATTCGTAGTGAATTATAAAAGCCTAAAAAACCGTGTACCTCTTAATAATATCAATTTAAGGAAATTCATCCCTCCTCCTATTACTCATGACACTATACCCTAGCAAATGAAGCTGATCAATCCGATATCTTATCACGAATACTCTAAAATAATAATATGATTTGGTATATTTGCTATCGTTAAATTTTAAAAATGTATATCAGAACTTTCCGAGAATTTAAATAAAGCCGCTTCGTCAGGTGAAAGCAAAGTTAGTACATAAAGTTAATACACATCTAATGTCCCAATTTCGCTTGCGCTGGAGTGACGTTTGTTTGAGTTGTTGACTTTTTGTCCTCGTGACTCAGTGACAACACCTGGATTTATTTTTTACTGTCTACAGTCCAAGCTGTTTTCAAATATGTTCAACCTGTTTTCTGTATTTTTCCCATTTCTTCTTCTTTTTTATTGGTAGTCCTTTACTTCAAAACTTGTAAACACTAATTGCCTTCTCTCACCTGACGAAGAGGATATATATATATATCAATTCCTCGAAACGTCGTATTGTACACTATGTAACATAATAAAGATGGAAAAAATGTCTAAAATTCCTATTATATTTCAAATCTTCTTTGCCCACTGTTAATAATAAAATTTTAAATAACTGTTTCCCATCCTAATTTTATAAATAATTTTCCTCTTGATTTTTGCTTTTTAAGTAAGATTTGTTTTGTGAGCTATGACTAAAACACATTTTCATATGTTAATCCTTGTTTATTAAAAAATAGAAACCGATTAAGTTAAGCTTAATACTTTATAATTAACATTTGTTTTAAGATTAATATTTAAACAATGTAAAGGTTATTAAATATTTTAATGCTTCGTACTGTAAATTAAACTTTGTTATTTAAAACCACCCGGTTTATTTTCCACGAATATGAGAGCATCACTACCCTTTTACATTTTCACCTACAAAGAAATAATTTATCTCTCGCTTTGCCCATTTACAGTAAAAGTATTTCTAGTCTTATAAGGACTAGTTTCCATTTAATTATAAAATTTTAAATTTTATTGTATTTCTTAGAGTTCAGTTAATGTTCCGCGATGCACAATTTGAAATGTAGGATTTCGGATATCAGTCATCTTATAGTTAAAAAAAGGATTGTACATTACGTTTGAGAGTTAAAATTCTCCCACTTCGTCAGGTGCGTAGAGATGTACATTTACTCGAAAGCTGCAACGAGTGACAATTGCCTGTCACTAATATGTCAAAGAAAAATAAATAGAAAATAAAATTAAACATAACCAAAAACTGCATTTGAGTTCAGAAAAAAGACAGAATATTTTAAGATTGTGTGCGTACTAAACCTCATGTATTAGGGATTTGGTACATAAGGACAAGAGGGTTAATATAAATTATTAAACATATTACTCTTATATATAAGTAAAACTAACAATTTCCTCTCAAATATTTTTCTACATATGTTATTATAAATATTCATTTTTATCATGGATTGATAAAATCGCAATGAATTTATATTACTGTCTGCGCGTAACATGTGAAACACATATTACGGGATTTAGAACAGAATTGTACTTGTTTACTGTTTGAAAAGATGAATAATGTTTTTTCAGTAGTACAATGTTGTGAACGAGATAACATTCGCCTAAATAATGATCAACGTAAACAACAGCTGGGTTAACTCCTTTCCAATAACATTGAATCACTTAGGTTATTTACATGTTTCACGGTTTGCACCAACATGTATTTAATAGCTTCCTATTTACATTAGATTGTACCTACATTATATAGTGCTGTCCTTGGAAACGTTAGTTAATATCATTCCGATTGAAAATAATGCACTGTTCCAATTTTAATGCTAAACATTAGCCAAAACTAAAAGCTTTAATTAATGAAAGAAGCTTAAATCGGTTAAATTATCATTTATCGTAACTTTAAACAATAATTAAGTTCTATTGAGAATTTAGATTTATAAAACTAGGTAAGAACATTTTTTATAACATTGAAACTATCGATTTTTAAGAATAAATAGGATGCCATAAATCAGTTTTTATCACTACTTGGATAGGTAACTTCTGGACAATACAAAAATTGTGTTATTGAGTCTAAAACGATTCCAACATACATTTTATAATTGATAATTTTATTTTATTGCTCTTTTGTGTATATTCGTAACGAAAATACACAGAAAATAATCTAATTTGGAAAGTTTAGCTTCTTAATAATACTGAAAGTTACATATTTTTAAGTAGACCATGCTTATTGCACTACCGAATAGTACATATAATAAGGCCTTGAATATTGTATCTGCAATGTTTGATAGTTTATTATCAATTTATATTTTATAGCTATGGTTCCTATTTAGTTATATACACATTAGTGCCAATTACTCATAATTTTTAACATATTATATTAAAATAAACGTTGCGAAAAGTGCTCACTTGGTACAATAAAAACGTAAATAGATAAAAATTTAAGTTCATAGACTTAAAAGCTAACAAAACCCTGTCGCAGGAACATTTAAGTGAGCAAACACCGTGTGCGAACGAGATAAAACAGCAGTAAATTATGCAAAAGTCAGTTAACTTTGTGTTCCTTTCCTATTCCTCTGCAATCTGATTTACTTAGTAAACCAATATTCTAAATGTTATGTTTACACTTGAAAAAATTTAAACATAGTTTCAGGTGAATCAATACGTAAATTAAGACAGCTGGTTATGGTATATATGGGTTATTTATAACCTAATTCTCTCTCTCTCCTCTCACTCTCCCCTCTCTCTCTCTCCTCTCTCTCTCTCCTCATCTCTCTTCCTCTGCTCAGTCATCATCTCTCTCTCTCTCTCATCTATATTAATATATATATATATAGTATATAATATTATCATGTTTATATATAGAACGTTTAACGAGAATATCGTTTAATCTAATAAAAACGAATTATTAGTCGTTTGTAATTAGTTTCTAGGGGGAGATGTTGTTGGTGCTTGTATATATTTACACTACAGACAATTTTATAATTTACAGAAGTAATGAACTATTATTTTCGATCATTGTCATTTATCCCTGCCAAAATTAAAAATTAATCATAACTGGGAAACAAGAATATGACAATTCTGGTATAAAATCTTGCATAAATATCTTGTAAACCAAAGCATAAATAATTGTTTGTTCCATGATCTCATTGGTCCCCTTAATGATTTTTTATCCTTTGACATTGTTAGAAACTTTGATTTTGCCTTTTAAAAAATTCAATTAAAGGCTTTGAACGTTTCTTCACCAAAAATATCTATTTAAAAATGTGTTTTATAAACGCAATCTATTCTTTAAGTGGATGTAAGAGTTATAGTCACAATGGTTATTAGGTGAAGGTTATGATTTTAATCAACAGAAAGTATTAATTGTCTTCCAGGATTAACAATACTTAAAAAAAGATTGGAATGGACTGGATCTATACTAATGTATTTTTAAACACTTTTTTAAAATCCTGCCAGGGACTAAACTAATTAAGTGAACTTAATAATATAAATTAATATCCAATCGTGACTGAATATTTTAAATTTAGGATCAGCTTTACATAAGGTTTTTTAAATTTATTCAGTTAGTTAATCATTTTTACGTTTGGATTCATTAATAAATATATTAAAAGATTATTAGTATTTATTCAGCACTAATATATAAAACATATTTCTGGTAGTCTCAAAAATTGTTTGGCTTTTAGCGTGTTAAAGTCAATATAGCTTCTTACAGTGGATTAATAATTGATTTTGGTAAATATTTACATCTTTTAAATTAGAGCTTTAAGTAACTTGAAACAGTTCTATAAACAAGCAAATTCTGCAGAATGATGGGTAACGAGTCCAGGGATATTTAGGACAAATATTTTACGTAAAATAATAATAATATAAATAGAACTGATCGAGAGTTATGAAAACATAAAGTCGTTGTAAAAACTCACTACTAGATTAGACGAAAAGCGGTTTCGTTATTTTCATTATCAATAATATAATGTTGGTATTTTATTGATCTTAATATCTCCCTTAAAGAGAGGATGGACGTAAGAAAAACTATTGTGTGAAAACTATGCATTATATATTTTTAGAAATTTATTATTGAGAAGTGCCTTAATCATTCTGGCTAAACATATTTCAATGCAGTTAAAAACCCGGAAAAAAAAATGTTAATTCTAGTAAAATACTACGTATTTCTAAACCATGTGGTAGTGTAGTAGTTGATAAGAATATAAAAGAGAGAAGTTAATGTACTTAAACAGATCATACATTGCTGTTTTTAAATCTCATCTATATATGATGCTTAAGGGTGTACCACATACGGCCTGTGATAATAATACAAAGAGCCTCACTCCATTCGTACTGGTAGCATTTATTCCACTTTGAAAATCGGATATTCATATATCACTTTTTTTTATATTTTAATGTTTATGAAAAGTGATGTTTAAAAAAAAAATTTGAACTCTTGTTTTAATACAAACAGTTTCCAAGTAACTCCATGTGAATAGAATAAATTTTATTGAAAAGCATAATAGTTTACCCTCCAGCAGCCATTACAATACAGCGTCGAGTACACTTATGTAGTACAAAAAAGCTTATAAATTGAGTTCTATACATGAAATAATATATTGAGACCCATCTTATATTTTGGAAAATTAGAATTATGTGCTAAGTTTGATTAAACTATGAATGCTTGAATTCCAAAGCGTCCAGTTTTTACCCACCTTTTATTGCAGAATCCTGGTATCTGACTCGCTGTCTCAGACTGTGACTTCGTATTTTCAAACCTTTCCTGCATAACCATTATTTTGGCACGCACATACGTGAGTAATATTTCATAATCCAGAATTGATATAGGGTTTTACTGTACATTTGAGGATAAAACATTAAGTATGACAGCGCCTGGTACGTAATATAAACGCAGATATAAAAGTCTAAATTTTTTATCTAACTTTTAAACCTTTACTAAAGTTATTATTGAAAGTCTATTTTTAGGTATCATTTGATAGGAAGTAGGCCTTATATTATGAGACCTGTGTGTGTATACATTTAATTTTTAACTAAATAGGGGAAAACAAGGCAACATGAACTATGGTAGGTAAACATATACCCCCCCCCCCCCCCGGTGGAAACATCATGGAAGACCAGAGTAAAATTTAATTATCTGGCGATAAATGTTAGCATTTATGATAAGTATCCTTGATCGTGGGCAAGCATATGGCAAACTTAACTTTGGCCATCTGAAACACAATTTAACACCAACAAGAAGTTTATGAGAAATTACGGTGCATATCCTACGAAATTGCGGGGTGAAAACCCGCAATTAATATTATATTATAGCAATTAATTTTAAGCATTTAGTTTATTTAACACATTAATAAAATGCAAATGTAATAATTTTTAACCCAAGATCTTAATTATTAACAATGTGGTTGTTTAATATTATTCGTTGTTGGTTTTAATTTGTTGTGTTATATTAAAATAGTAAACGTTTGTACATCTATTCACATGAAATTTTGTAGATTTAGAGAGGGAATATGATATCATTAATAAAAAAATAATTTTTTTAAATTTAATAATTAAAGAAATTTGACTTTCCTTAAGGGGATAAATGAATAAAACACCTGAAGCTTTTAACCTAATGTAGACACAAAAAATTCCACGCAATTTAGCTTTGGCATGTTTTTTTTTAGCCCATGATTACAAAATTGGTTCTACTTTTAAAATAATACTTTCAACTTAAAATCAAACTAATTAATAAGGGACATTTTCCAAATTTCCAATTTGTGGGTTGTGTTAGGTCATATAAAAGCATGATTGTTTATATATTTAAAATGTCTTTTATATAAAACAATTTGCATTAATTTCAAGTTTTTGTATAATAGCTATATATTAATCTTTGATATGAGAAAATGTGTGTATATTATATCGTGTTTTTTTCTTACTATTAACAAAACGTAAACTCATTTTGACCTTTTTGTATAAACATTGTATTAATTTAAAATTTTAAACCTTAAGGTTACTCATGTAAAACAGTACCATAGGTGTCCGGATTTATACTCGTTATTGTTTCTCTTAAAAATCAATGTGCAAGGTTTTCTTGATACTACTGCCTGCTTATAATGGAATAAATGAATAATGAATAAGATGAAGGAAAAATGAATTTTTATTTCCCATAAAATTAATTACATAGATACATGCATGAAAAAGGCGAGAAAATATACTGGCCACTTTAAACCAGTAGTGTGGCCCAGTTGTAAAAATTAAAAAATATAAGTTTTTACAATGTGATAACAGGAGTCTAGCATTATAATACTTTACTTAGTATTTCGCCAACCGCAACAATCTGAGGGTTTCAAAAATATACACACACACACACACACACACACTCCACATATATATATATCTACATATTAGTGGAAAATAAATTAGTATATAAATGATTTTTTAAATAATAGAAAGAGAATAAAGTAACTAAAAAATGACAAACAAACTTATGCATTAATTAGGCACACACACATGCATACATATTACAATCCACATATATACTTACGCATAACACACACACATATTACTCACACACATACATATTATTTTTTATATTGTGAAAATGAACACTATATTTAAACTATAATACATTGTTAAAGTATATCTACCATCTCCGCTGTAGAAGAAAGCCAAGTGATTGTTTTTGCTTACAAAAAAAGATTGAGGTTTTTTCACGTACTCTTGACTTGTAATGGAAGTTTATTAAAATATTTGGGTCCCCAAAAATATTGAAAGGTAATGTCGGAAAACATAAGCTTTATTAACTTTTTAGGCAGTTTGAAACAATATATTTACAAAACTCTCTTGTACTATGTGGGTGGTTAGGCATAATATTTTCTCTATAGTTTCCTGCTTCTAATAAAAAAACAATTCTCAAGACTTTAAAAATGAATTAGGTATGCTGGAGAACACTGAGGTAGATATTTTTAAATGATTGGTATACACGGAAAGGAAATGTGTTATCTTTAGATTTTTTTAAGATTATACGTAAGAAATAAATTTTGAGTCTATTCTTAAACATTGCCAATTAAAGTTTTGTATGTTCCACCCCAACCATGGTCAAGGCGTCTATTGTAATCTATGAATTAATAACGAGGGCAAAATATATGTGTTCTTTGTCGAATAATTGGTTACGTTACAAAAATTTCTCAAAAAAGTACAATATTTTTCTTATTTGTGATCGTAATTTGGAGTGTGTAAATCCAGAATGTGTGGTTCAAACGTAAGTTTTTCATTCAAATATAATTCCCAAGTATTTAATAGGTTTTTTTTACTTGCTTCTAATGATTGACATGTACATAGTTGGAAGTTGCAGCTTGAGGAATGAAATAGCAACGGGTAGGGGTATTTCAAAACCGAAAAAAATCAAAAGTAAACAAAATTTAGTCTCTATTTCACATTAACTTGCATTCTATTAGTGAGACAACCATTTCCTGAAGTAGTAAAAAGATCCAAATTTATTAAATCACTCAGTACAATAAGGATTTTTTTCCTGCATAAGAAAGAGCTATATCATCTGCAAAAAGCGTTAAAACGTGTCCATTGGAAGTTAACGGTTTATATACAATCATTAATTAAAAATTAGAAATAGGGTGGGCTGATTATCACTGATCCTTCGAGGTACTCCATTTTGGACAATTTTTTTTAAAACCTTTTTGGTTTGCTAAAGGAGGTGGTATTTATTTTTACTTGTTGGTTTCCTTCCCTATGATAAAGCTTTTTAAACCAGTTCCTAGAGCCACTCCTCTGATCCCAGTTGATTTCTAATTTTGCGTGAAGAAGAATCTCATGATTTACCAGTGGTTTCCAAACCGCTTTTTTAAAAATCTATAAAAAGTCCTGTTTGTTTTGAGGTTTTGAATTTAATCCCGGTAAAAAATGTAATCTGTTAACTGTAAAATCCAATGGCATCTTCAGTAGATCATTCCCTTTAGTAAAACCGAATTGATTTACTGCTCTAAAAAAAATTGATTTTTTTTCAGAGAATTCTCAATTTAAATCTTACTATCATTATCTTTTCAAAATAATTATGGAAAATAACTTGAAAGTAGGCTTAATGGGTACTTCAGATTATCTAATTTATATAAATTTGGATTTTTTCAAAATAGGATAACAACTGAACTTAATTTAAGATTTTCGGGGAAAAAACGACCTTTGTTGAAACTGTTAGGTTGATTGATTGGTTAGACTCTAACACAGGGGCAATTTCCTCAATTACATGTTTTATTTAAATTTAACATTAAAAATTATCGAAGCCAGTAGATTTTTTATTTTTTAAATTAAAAACAACAGTTTTTTGGACTTCTTCTACGTGAGGTTGGAGCTATAAAGAAAGAGTTTTGGTGGTGCACGGATAGGGAGGCAGTGGTTTTTAAGGCTGGGGACTTGTACTACCCCTCGCCTGACCAGTGACTGTACCTGAGATAAGGATGGTTGTTGATTTCTTGAGCAATGTCACAAGTGCTCTGTTATCACCCGTCCCCATTATCAAGCTACAAATCCTGGTCAATTACAATTATCTTTACTGCTGCCAGCTTTAATTTTTATTAATTAATTTTTTCCAATTGCCTGAGAAATAATCACCTTTGGCAATTTTTCCAACTGATTAGAATAAAAGGGAATTTTTTGTAATATCAATTTCCTAGTATTTTAAGTTGTTCGAAAATCGATGTAAAATAAATTAATAAAAGCGTACATATCATACGGTCTTCTCTCTTGTAAAAGTTTATAAAAGCTTGTTTCTGGTTCCGTTCTTATTTTCTTCCCAGAATATTTTTTATTAAATCCAGGGACTCCAAATTAAGCATTTAGCTTTCCTTTAATTTACCAATCGACCGAATAATTATCTTATTGCTAGTGTTTACACTATAATCGTCCTTAAAACTTCCTTGAAACTTTATTTATAAACTATATAATTTTACATCCCTTTCCTCAGCATAAACCTCATACCAGTCAAATGTTCTTTTAGCTTTAGTTTTTTTAAACCAAAATTCATAATCAACTACAGCTTTATCAGAGGGCGTAGAGCCCGTTTTAATTGTTTTTTGAAAATTAATTTGCTTATTTGGGGAGGCCTTTAAAACGTTCAAGTCCTACAATACAATGTTCAGTGATAAGCCGACATCAAATACACCAACTGGAGAAACAGAGATCTATAGATCTATTCCTGAATAAAGAATATGATTCAATAAGTGTTTTTTGAGTTAATCGTTAATCTAGTAGGGAGTATTTATTAAAGACATGAAACCATTATTATTCAATAGACTGTTATAGTTTATTGTTAGTTATTCGCGTTCGTCCCCAATAAATTAATATTTATATCTCCAATGTAAAAAAAATAACGTTTTTGTGTGGAGTGCTGGAATAAGTTGTGCTAAGTTCCAGCTGATAAATGAGGTTTTCCAGATATATTATGGGTAATCTATACAAGCATACAAGTTTAAAGTAAAGTTTGGTTTAAGTTTAATATCCCAGCAATAGACAGTTCAGCTGATTGTCATGTTAAAACGGTAACCGTTTATCTGTTTTACAAATCTACATTATTATCTACAAAAACACATAACACCACCTGCTCTCATAAGTGTTTGTTGCAATTACGTAAATATATTATATAACACTGATATATTATAACAACTTATTTCAATGGTATCAATCCCAAATTTCACTAAGAACAAATAAAAATGAATTTTGTGTTTTAATTTTACTTAATTTCATTGCAATCAAGCTTATTGATAGTTTTTTCTCATACTTCTTTATATTTGTAATATAATAAATTATAAGTTGTTCATTATTATTCTCAGAGTTTAAAAAATTCCAAAAAAGTCGTCGAGATAAACGAGTTTTATTGTAGAGAATGCTAATATGTTCATTTATGGTTAGATTATTCCGAAAAATTTGATTAATCATTGTAGGATTTAGCTCATCTATATAATAAATAAATTGCACTAAATAGGATGTTAATAAATACCTAAAAGAAACAAATAGAACTCTAATAAATAAATAACAGTACAAATAGTACCTATATAATAAATCTAAACAAATAACAGGACAGATAAACTATAATAATTAAATAACAGGACAAATAGACTGTAATAAATAAATAACCATGGACAGATTAAACTATAATAATTAAATAACAGGGCAATAACAAAACTGACATATATAAATAATACATGATTGAGCTCAGATTGGGTATGATATTTAGGGCCTAATATAACTACGTACCAAAGAGAATACATTTCTTTGAAACAAAGTTTAAGCCGGTACTTATTGATATAAGAGTATACAGCATTGACTTTAACTTGTACTTAAGGCTTACTTTGAGCCTTCACTCATAATTGTCAACTTTACAATAAAGTTCCTTCCTTGGCACTTTCCGCACAAAAAAACTTCCCATCCCTGCACCATGCATAATCGTAACCAATTTTCCTTTCACTTTTGTTTGTTTCAACTTGGAGAATGAAATATCTTGTTTTCCGGGGTCAAGTGCTCGTTGATATATACCTTCTTGAGCCGGGAGGGTGGCATTGATCTCCTGGGGCTGTCAACACCTTACCTCTCCTTGAGAACTTGTTCAAGCAATGGTGTCCTCGAAGTTTGTTGTTCTTCGTGAAGAATTGCACTCTGAGAGGCTGCGGACGGTCCTTTCTTGAACGACGGGACTCGGTGTGCTGTCGATATGTCAGTTTTCCAGGATATCGACTCCTAGGGTGGCGCCAACCATCCTTCACTACAGACTGATAACGTTCTCTTTCGTGTGTTTCAGGAAATGCCGCTGTATTTCCAGGTTACTCTTTCTTGAATATTGCTCAAGAAGCGAGCGAATTCTGTCTTTTAGGGAGCTCACTTCAGTTCATAAGAGTTTTATTTTACGTTTACTTAGGTTCTCAATTTTCTTTTTTCCACTGTAGCCAATTCGTTCCCCCTATTTCCTCTTCATTATAATTGTATTGATTCAGTCCATCTTATCAGAGACGAATTTGCATCGATTCAGATAATCCATTTATTTCCGTTCCTCGTCGACTTTTTTCAAAAAAAAACCTTTTCCGGGGCCAAATACTTTGTACTTTAAAAAATTCTTCCAAGCACTTTTGATCAGTTCCTTACTATTGACAGTATTATCTTCTGTATTGGCTGCAAGTCGTTCGAACCAGATCTTACACTTCCAATCCTTTTTAAAGATCGGGTTTTTCCGTTTTCCGTCAACGTCCTTTTCTGGATACATCGTGCAGGATAAATATGTATTTACAATTTACCGGCACATTTGAATCTTCTGCTCACTATCGTCACCAAACCAAACAATATACCACAGGGTTGCCACAGTTAGACGACATAGGTTTAACAAAAATTTACTCGTTTTTTAAAACTTAAAATTTGACACTGTGATAGTGGTTATTGGTGGCCGTCGTGTCGCGAACTAAGCAGTAACGAGCATTTTGCAGCAGGGAGCGATACTGATAATGTCTTAATCGGCTCGGCGGACAGAAGCTAGACGTATAATACCGAGATAATTCTTTATGGATAAATCAGTCGTGACCATAAAGTGAGTGTTTAATCACTTCATTATAAGATTACTATTCATAGTTTTCCAATTTTTAAACTGAAACATATTATTATTATAAATGAATCCTCTTCTATAAATTAAATTACCATAATGTTTCAATGTAAAATTCAACAGCAAATGTTTATTTAAAAAACTTAATTTTATTAAACTCATAATTTTTGAACCCACAGTTCTGAACAGAATTCTTTAACAGAATAGTGTGGTGTTGGCAGAGGACTTCGTATTTGCATTGTATCTATCCAAACATCTTAAAACAATATTTTCATTTCATAATCCAATAATTTAGTTCTGAATGGATATTTGGGTGATGGGGTTACACAAATATATTATATTTTTTAGTTCAAAAAACTGAAAGAAAATTTGAAATTGATATTTTTGTATAGTAAAATGTAACGTTGGTATATAAATTATAAATAATACATCAAGTTACTTATTACGATTTTTTTAATACAGATAACAAGTTTCAAAGGATAGATTAAAATACAATCAAACCGATAAGGAATAATTGCCTGAATAAATTTTATTTTACATTTCAACTCGAGTAAGCTTAAGTTTTATTACTCGACTAGAATTGATTTTTCATCCAGGTAAATAATACGTATTATATTAAATTACGGTGCATTTTTGATACTCTCCCAATATCTCTTGGTAGCAGACTCCCGTGTCCAAATTTTTAGAATTCATTCATGATCTTTATTGGTTATGTGTATAGTGCAAATAATGGGCCTGTATAGAGAACTACAAAAATGAACATTACTGTTAACAGGCTTTCCGCCACTCATATCTACAACATTTTTATGCTTTGAATGTATATTTTACCTCTCGTAATAGTTTAAATTTTTATTGTATAGTCTTAGTACAGACAAACGCTATTTTCCTATAGAAAAAATTAATAATTAAACTTGTCAGACACTATGAGTAACAACCGTGTAGGAAAACTGAGAGTTAAACTGTATTTAAAACCAGAAAAAATAAGGTGTTGTGTTCAATACAATCGGTTAGCTATTTATAAGGTTAAAGATTTTCAGGATACCTATAAATCACAATTTTAAAGATCTTATCCAATAGTTAATTGCTTTGTTCCGTCAGTCAAACCTATATTCAAAAGCATTTTCACAAATCATTTCAATAAAAATTGTTCTATATTAAATTTAACAGATACAGGCACAAAACAATATCTATAATTAACGTTCCAAAAAACGAACTATTGTATCTGTTTCTCTTGACATAAACCACTATGTAAATAAATAAAAAAACCGTTAAACTAGACTTTTTAGGATAGAGTACCCCTTTCTTTTCGGGGGAGGTTAAAAATTGAAGCTATGCAGCTCTCACATTGGATAAGTGCAAAACACGTTTTGTAACATTTAAAGAAAAAGTTTCGGGTTTTTATGATAATATTGTTCATGATCATCCGTAAAATCCTAATGGAGAAATTACAAGGTTATTTGCCACGTAATGTGTGTCGTGTTAACATGAATCCGGGAGGTTGTATAAACAAATTTCAAAGAATACTGTTCATCTTCCAAATCAAACAGAGTGCAAAAGCTACACTATCATGAAATAAAATTTTTCATTGATATTTCTCTTTGTCATTCATGGTCTCCCATGACAAAAATGCAACATGTAAAATGTCCCCTAACGCCTCAGCAAAGGTTCCAAATTCTCACCATAATTAGAAGTTACTTATGCACAAATAAAAATTCATTCAAAATTTTCAAAATTTTATTGTTCAGTTAATTCTCATCGTACGTGAAACCGACACAAGATTTACAGAGAGAAATTTAGTCCAGGCGTCTTGAATGATAGTGTAAACAAAACCATGTCCATATATATTTAATTTGCTACACAAGAAGTTTTTTGGAACTAATTCAATTGGTTCAATGATGATGAAATGTATAATTGAACTCTCTTATATCAAATATACAACATTTTTAATGAGTTTCTATATATTGCTAGTGATTTACCAATTTTGTAATTTGATATGGGCCATAATGTTATTTAATTTTTAAGAACTTCAAAAGTGGTTAAATGTTTAGAATACAAGAGTTATTTGGAATTTCGCTTGTTTCATGACAGCCAGTATGTTCTAGGAATCATACATTGATCTTACCACTTTATTTTTATCATTGGTATTTTAGTAGCGAAATTATAACATTTTTTATTTTAGAAAAAAATAGCTTTGAAATTCTTTATTTTTCTCCAGTAATTCTAATAAAAAACACAAAAAAAATTAAGGACAACATCATTACCGGTCAAGTATTTAAAAGCCACTAGTCATGACGCAACACAACCTTAATTGTTGGAGGGGATAATTAAAATAAATTGATATGGTATTATATTTACATGTTCATCGGAAATAAATAGTTTCTGTCTTTGACTATTTCTCAAACGTGGACGCCATTGCATGTCTGCAAATGCTCATGGTAAATTATTGTGGCAGCATAGAATTATTTGTTTAGATTACATAAACTTTTTATTTTGTAATATTCTTTCCAGAAACATATTAAATTTAAAAAGAAAAACGGAAAAAAAACCCTTCACACGCGTTTTCACTTTGTATATTGCAAGGCCTCATTCAATTATTAAAACCCATCCAAATTAAACACAAGGTGTTCAAATAAGTTTCACTTAAATAACACAAAATTAGCTGTGTTTGTAAAAATAATATAAATAGCATTGTTAAAAGATGTATGTAAATAAAAGGGTATAGAAAAATTAACTGCATTTTATGTTAAAGGGAAAATTGGAATAGGCAATTATCAATGGAAGCTGTATAATTATATTTTGATACTTACTCCTTTAAGCAAGTCTGGGTAAAGTTCTATTCACCGTAACCGCGTTTCGCATGATCGCGGGATTGTTAGACATTCACCTACATATATAAAAACCTGTTAACCTGCACTCAAACACAATTATCAGATTAGATTAATTTACTTTGCAGTATAAACAAGTAAAAATATGGTGTTTAGAATAAAAATGGCCCCTCAAGTTGAAGGTAGTGCAATGGACTGTTCAGTAACGTTTTATAATATATATATCTACGCGTCAATGTTCATGTCCGCCCTGTTATCAGCTACTGTTTCAGGCTCAAGTACACAGCAAACAAAAAATCTTTATGTTTATTTGTATTTTAATTATATGGAAATCCTGCCGCAAAAGATCGTTCCTGGACCGTGGGATTGTTTCAAAATTAATTCCTAAATATTGTCCCTTCTTTTACAATGGGGCCCCTCTATTGTATATTTCTAATGGGCCTCCTATATCTGTTTAATTCTATGTAATTTATGGATATCGTGCATAATTTACATATTATCATCTCCTATTTTTTTTTTAAAATATATGTAGTAATGTGTTTAGAAAATAGGTGAATTGAGGCTGGCTTTGAGGTTTTGGATAGCTTAAATGGGCTCTTTAAAGAGGAGGATTAATATTTCCACCTCGTTTGAGCTAAGCGATGAAAGATCCCAATCCAGTTCAATTAACACTATGTACAACTGGACTGGAATAAACGGCCTTGCGCTGTTAGTATTTAATTTAATCCTGTTTTGTAATTTGGTTTGCAGGTTTCTACATGCACAGATAAATTCGCATTATTTAAATGGTACTGGTCTAAAAATATATCCGAGTTTTTTTTATTATAATGAGTTACTACAGCTATACATTTCAGAATTTCTAGAGGAGCGAATTATTTGTTAATCCTTTTAGAGTTTTTATTCTAGTTATACTGCCATGAAAGTGTGTCCATAACCGTTGAACCCTTCAACATATTCTCATATTTTGAAGATTCACCGAAGTCTTCGAGTGTTACGTGTTTGCTGGGAAGGTGTGTATAAAAATATTTTTTTTTTTAAGGGTTAACCTAGGTCTATAATATTTACCCGACACCAACGGAAACATTACACTGTGGTACTTAATTGGCCACAGTATGTAGGAATATATCAGGTAATAATCACAACTATTTAAGCATGACATCCTAAATTCCAACTTACTGTGTGATGGTTGCTTGTTACAATTAGTCCTATAAAATAATAAATCAATTAACATTTAAAAAAAAGATACTGAAATAATAATTTCTAGATCTAAGTTTCCTTTTTCGGAACATAGAAGGCATTTAACAAAAAAATTCTATTTTTATTTATATTTTTGTAAAAATTACTTTAATTTTTATAAGCAGGGTGTGTCCTTTCATCAAATGTAATTTATTTTCTTTTAAAACCACACATTTAAAAATTAAAAATATATATATTCAGATTTATGTAAAATAAAAAATATTTTTGTAAACATTAAGTTAATAAAATAGATAACTTTTTAGTATTTTTATTACGTTTGATTTTAACGAATTTAAATATAGGTATACCCTTCCAATTTAGCTTTAATAATGGCCTGGAGGATAAAGAACCACCATACATGATAAATTTAATAACTCCTAGTTCTAACTTCAAAACGGTTGACTATGACCAGCTCATCAGGAATTTTTATTTATTAATAATTTTTAATTTTAGTGTGCGGCGGCAAATGAACCCACTCAGCATCAGATTTGAGTTGGAACAATTGTTCCAGTAAGACGTGCTTTATCTTTTCCTATGGCCTACTAAGTCTGTATTAATCTATGTAAATTGATCGACATCGTGCCTAAACTTTAACTTGTTTTCCTAAACAAAACCCTATACTAATATTTTGGACGTACACAATTAAAAAGAATAGCTTTTTTAAAACTCAAAGTGAGGAAATATATGTCGCTAAACATCTGAACTCGAAAATATCTCAGATATTGTCATCTCTCAACCCGCTCTCCCATAGAGTATCTGGTCAAGTACGTAGATTGAGGCTAGATTAGCGTATCGTATATCCCTAGTCAAATATCCTTCCATTTATTCTTTCCTTAACTAACTCCTGTTTGTTCATGAATAATTCACATGATAGTCAAATAATTACTGATAAAGTAGAGATTTTAAGAACTATTTAGTAAATAATACCGTTTGAAAATTTTTAGGGTATACGAAACTAAATCACTCCGTTAAGACTTTCCCATGAAGTCTTAGGGAAAAGGTCTACTTAGTGAAATAATAATCAGTATACATAATAAATTGTATATTTTGTAAATAGAAGAATCTACGATTGGTAAATTTATCCTTTGTTTTGTCCCTGTACGCAACAAAAGTGAAAAATTACATTCT
>NW_025785948.1:0-9973 GCF_021130785.1 Homalodisca vitripennis | reverse complement strand
GGGGTTTAAAATTACTGGTACCGCCTTTCCGAAAAACGACTCATTTATTTTAAGCTTGGACCAAAAAAAAATATTATGACTGCGATAAGGGAATAAATTAAAGGCAGTTTTGCTAGAAGAATTTGTAAAAATTTTAAAATAACGTCATGTATACAAATAATATTAAAACACAAATCATAGAAATTGGAGAATTAAATACTACGACTTGTTACGAAAATATCTCAAAAACTTAACTAAAAACAAATACATTTCATCACTGCTCATTGAAGAAATCTGGAACGACATAAAATCAGCGATAAATTTAACAATAGATTAGTATGCAATCACTACTCGTTTTAGATAGGGAGCAATCAATGTTTCACGAAGGTAGATAAAGCTGTAAGATCAACAAAAACAATCATCGTGCACATGTTCATAAAACAATCAATATACTATTACAGTGTGACTAGTCCTGGTGTCCATTTACCCAAATGAGGTGGTAACAGTGAATATTTCACCGAAGTAGATAAAGCTGTAAGATCAACAAACAATCATCGTGGACGTGTTCATAAAACAATCAATATGCTATCACAGTGTGACTAGTCGTGGTGTCCATTTACCCAAGTGAGGTTGGTAACAGTGAATGTTTCACCGAGGTAGATAAAGGAATGACAACAAATAATCACCGTGGGCTTTCTCTCCACTAATTAATATGCTGTATTATTACTCAGTTGTACAAAAGGATAGATTTGACCTTATTTTTATCAATTGCCTTATCTCTCTAGTAACTATGAGCAGAGATACTACGCAACTAATATTGAAAAATTCACACATAACTTTTGGATAAAATATAAATAACTGAATTAGTAGATTCTAAATTCAGTAAAAGCCAATCATAAAGATAGGTTCATTTAATAGATTTGATATATAATTTATCTACTAGTTTAAAAAAAGTTTTCTGAAGGGAAAAAATTATGGTAGTCGGTTCATGAAAATATATCAATTGAAAGCATTTTTCCAAAAGCTTTTTTAATAATTTTATTACCCCCTTTTTCACAGCTCGTCCATTAATAAAATTATTTTTTACTTTAAATAAATAAGATTTTTAAAAGTAAAATAGCTTTTATTCCAAATCCTCTTACGTGACACAATAAAACTGTTTTACGGGCGAAATTTTTTTTTAAAAAAAATTTAAATATATTTTAATATATATCAAATTAATCTGGTTAAAATAAAGGAATGGAAAATATTCAATAAAACATCTTACAAAATTAAACTATGGTTATTTAAAATAAACATGTGTATATTAAAGGGTTCAATATTTATTAATGTAATTTTCCCCTCCATGCTAAATTCCGAAAAAAAGCCAAAATATATTTAATGTTCTGTATTTGGTAACAATGAAATTTATACTAATACAAGTAGTAATCAATATTTAATGCTACGAAGGTTTTTAAAAACAAAAATCATTGTTTTAAAATATATGTTACTACGGGAAAGAAAAACTTTTCAATTCTTAAAAATGGCATCGAGCGCAATTATTAACCTTAGAGTATTTAGTGGGAAATTTTGACGTTTTGAGTAAATCTTCAATGTATCTGATCCTCAAAGGGTAAAGGATTATTTTTGGGTCAAGTATGGGTATACTAGAAAACCTTTTCAGTACTATGTGATAAAACAGACGGGGGGACGAGTTTTTTGTTCTGCCTACTGTAATTTGCAATTTATTTAAATATTTTTAATGTATTTATAAAACGCAAACATTTGATCATATGTAATTCTTTTGTTTTTGTGTACACAATGTAGTGGATTTCACCTTTACTAAAAGACATATCATTGCAAGTGGTAATTAAATAGTATTATTTACTAATACTGTAAAGAGTAATTTTAAAATTTTTTTATACTATTGCTATTGCAAAAAACTAATCCTCTATACTCATGCATCTCAAGCCTAGGTGTCTTAACAACGTTTTTACCCAAAGGCCACCTTTCTATGATAAAGAAAAACTGACTGTCTAATCGTTCGTTTCACCAACAAATTTTTTGCTTCAGTCAAGAGACAAAAATGCGCCTATAACGGGCAGTGCCATTGCCAGACATGTCGGATTGGCTTTGTTCATGTGTACTGATAATGGTTACAAAAGTGACCCACTTTCTCGGACCGGTGTTGGCAGAAATGTTTAATAAAAAAATATTACTATCTCTTTTTGTAAGGCTTTTTAAAGTGGGCCCATTTTATATTTAATTAAACCACAATATAGTCTAAATAAAGACTGTATTAGCACGTATTACTTGAAAAAGTAGCATAAAGGTACAGATATAAGATCCGTTTTTTTATTTACAACAGAATAAAATTAGTCCACCACGATCAACATGTATAGTAAAAAAACACACCTACATGTCTGTGGTACTGCCTATTCCGTTATGGAATAAGTGAGCAATATGAGTTAACTAATCGTACAAAAGCATATGTACAAAATCAAAAAATACCAAGGCGTGAGAAAAACTGTGACTGGCCCCCAAAAATTTTGGATCTGAAAGTTTCGTGTGTCTTAAAACTTTTTCTTTTAATACTGCTAATTGTAATAAGAAATGTTTGTAACCAAAAAAAAAATTATTAGTGATTTCAAAAGGATCGTCTGTTATAAATGAAATCCCTGACGCAAAAAACATGTCGATATGTAATTTTTATTCTGTTGTAAAAAAATGTTTAAAAAACACAAGTTTATTTGAGCTTTAGCGAAAAATATCACTTTGTGGCTTGAAAAGGGTTCGTTTCTGTTGTTTGTCCGTTTATCTGTCTCCCGCTCAATATTCAAAACGAGTCTATCGTATATTTAAATTTTGCATGAAGCTTCACAAAAAAAAAAAAAAAAAAAAAACCCAAAAATTTTTTTATATTTTTTGTTTTTTGATTTTGAGCATTTGGGTCAATAAGGTGCACGACACTCCATGGGTTTGGTGTGTGTTGATATGATATGGATTTTATGAGGGAAAAAAAAAATTACAAAATACATACATTTGTAAAAAACTTATTAAAAGCTAAATTTTTAAGTTGTGATTTTTATTATGCGTAATAAATAATATAAAAAAAAAAATCACAGTTTTATCGCTTATTTCTGCACTCTTGCTACTCTTAATAACCGGAACATTTTTTTTTTTAACAACCCTGTAAAAACCCAAAACTTTATGAACAAAATTTGTATGTATCATGTGGCAAGATATTTCTAAAATATTTCATCCGTAGACCTTAAATTCTGCATGAACCTTCTTATACTTATAAAAATAACGAGTTCTTGATTTTATGTTCAAATACGGAATTTGGATAAATTTTTATTAAAGGTGACACTTCTCAATGTTCCTTGGCGGGATGAAAATTCTTTTCTCGTGATGGTTTCGTCTGTTTGCACGCGGGAAATCTGAAAAAAAAAATGTATTTGAAATTTTGCAAGGAGTCTCAGCGAAGCTATTGTTCTCTATAACACTTTTTTGTGCAAGGTTTACCCTCTGTGATTGCACTTCTAGTTGTTTTAAATTTAAAATCACACAATAAAGTGAAATAAAATTATATTGTGAAAACGCCTCGTGTCATGAATGAAGAATATTTCCATATTTTAGTCTGGAACTAATGTGATTGGGCTCATAATTTTGGGGGGTTAAAGCCTGGAATGAGATATATTTAGGTCGATACTAAAACCAGAATAGACTGGGTTTATTAGGCCTCCTGAAATTCATCGAAACCAGTAGATAATCTCAATATTTGTCACAAATTTTTAATAGATAAGTATCGATATTAGAATTCCCCTGTGCTCCATCAAATATGTCATTTTACTATTTGTTTTGAGATTTAAAAAATTTTAATGACTACAAGGGGGGTTATTTACTTATAGTAATTATTTTTAAAAAGAAACTTATTTTATAAGTAAACACATAAACAATGTTAAATTTCAGAAACATTTTTTTTAAAAAGGGCATTTTGGTATAAGTTACGTAGTACAGAAACTTACTTGATTCCATTTAAACTTTTATAAAATTTGAAAAATCGTTTTTTGTAAGTCCCCGGGGGTTAGTAAATAATTTTTAAAGTCTAATATCCCCAAGCCTATCTAAATCCTTTACACACTTTTATCCCACACAATAAGAATGTACTGCCAGCCAGCCCGTGTCTCAGTAAAATACATGAAAAGTTAATGACTCACCCAAGCCTAGAAAATCCTTGATACACACAGATTTACCCCCCACAATGGTAATCGTACTGTACAGTCCCCGCCGTTTCTCATAAAAACAGAAAGCTCAATGCTCACCCCCGCCTACGAAAATCCTTTACACACTAGTTTAACCACACAAAAAAGGGGTGTTTCTGCACAGTCCACCGTTCTCAGTAAATTTTAAAAAACAACTCAAAGCCTTTTAAATAGGCTATCACAACCTTCCCACACCTGGGTTAAGTAACTATTAAAGGTTTACTACAAGTTAACCATGGGCTGGAAATAAAGAACACATCCATTCTAACTGGGCTATCAACAAAAACTTGCTAAATTTTTCTTTATAAATGAAGGTTTATAATACGTTAATTTAAAAATTTATTAAAAAATTAGCTAGTTCTTAATTATAATTCATAATAAAGGGAAATGGGAAAAAAGCAAATTTTCGTTTAAGTAACTGTAATACTTGTCTAAAATTTGCGTACTTTCTAGCTTAATTTTTCAATAAAATTATTAAAACTTAGGTTCTGTTTCTTTTGATAATTAATATCAGTCAAGCAAATACGGGAAAAAAGGACAAAAAATGTTTTACCAAAGATATTGTGGATGAGTCAGAAGCTTCAAAGCGTTTTATATCAAATCCCACTCTTGAGATGCGTTAGATATAGGAATATTGGAATTAAAATTACGATATAAAACTAATTTAATTGTGTATATGATCTTTTTCGTGAAAATCAAATTTGCTTAACTTTAGATTAATACATTTTAAATTGTTTACTATGATTTCAAGTATAAAATACATATATATTAGTCTACATAAAGTAAAGAAATAAAATCAATGAGAGAGTATTTCTGATACGGTTAGTAGTATTTTTTACTACCCTTTGGGAATTTGAGAAACCGCGTGAGAAAAAATAAGTTGGTTTTATGTTATTTTTTTAAAATATATTTTAAAAAAATTAACTAAGCAGACTATAAATTTTTTTTTTAATTTTAATTCCCTTTTAAGAATATTTAAATCTATATTTCAGAGAAAGAGAGTCGATTTTCACTGTATCAGCAAAAAAATCGGGATTTTTTAAATTGATAGATATATTTCTACTAAAAAAAAAAATCAATTGTCAGCGGGCCCTAAATGTCATTGATACCAAAAAAAAAGAATATCTCGGAAAAAAAAAAAATTAATAATTCTTTTCCCCCGATTTTGTTTTTTCAGTTTTTTTTTTTTTAATTTAAATCAACCCCTAGAAAAAAAAAAAAATGTTAATAAATTTAAAAAAGACCCCAAAATTATGGCGACTTTCCCCCACTTCTCTAGTTGCAAAAACTAATATTTATTTTTTCTGACAGTCAATATTTATAAAAAAACTAAAAAAAATACAATGTAAAAAAGTATATTTAAAATTTTTTATAGATAAGAATTTGAAATACAACGGAAATACTTACAATCGTATACTTTTTACAGTGCAAAAAGGTCTTGGCTCCCTATATTTTTACGTTTTATGATCCCCCAAAACCCTGGAAAAAATTGTATGTTTTTTAGTAAAATTATATTTCAGGTAATAAAATATTTGTTTTTATCTAGTAATTTTTTAAAAGTGAATTGATGAAAGTGTTTTTTTACGATAAGCAAGATGTTAGTTTTATCAGGCATATATTGGGACTCGGGTTTTACTTTTATTTAGGTGAGTAAAATGGTTGTTATTTACACTCCAAAATATGTAAAAAAAATCTAAATTATAAAGAGTCTGGTTGGAACATTTTATTTATTGTTATCTATGTAAACTATGTTTGGTTATAAAATTATACAAGTTAAGAAATCAATAATGCATGCACTCCAAAATTTAAGGTTGGCACTGGGGCGAATTTTGGGCTGTTGTAACAGTGGTAGAGACCCAAATTGCCTAAAACCGTTTTACAAGCTCCGATTTTCCTTTTTCGCGATGATTTTTAAACCCTCAAACCCCCAGCCACAGCGAGCAGCAGCTGACATCTCAATGAATTAATTCATTTTAAATCGCTCCTTGGTTTTAAAATTTACTTGTAGATTTTTTTACTATATAAAATATTATATATAAAATATATATATATATATATATATATTATATATTTTTATATATATAAATATAAAATTATACAGGGTGATTATGAAGTTCCCCCCCCATTTCCCTACAGAATTGTACTAGTAAAAAAAATTTAAAAAAAATTTTTAATATAAAATAGGCCCGAAAACGCTTCGTTAGCGAGTTACAGCTAGCGAAAGTTTTCCCCCTTTTGTTCCTGGGTAAAAAAGGTAAAATAAACCCATATGAATTTTTGGGAAAAGGGGTTAATTAAGAAAGGGAAATATCGTGGATTCTTATGTATTTTTACCGGGATAAAGCAAATTTAAAATGGGTTTTTCAAAAACTGTACCTGTAGTAGTTTTTGAGGGATTCGGGGTTTAAAAATGCAAAGAATTGGGGCACAAAAACAATGTTTTTTTAAGTTTGATTTTCAATAACTTTGTTAAATTGGTAAAAAATTACATAAAATCAACAAACATTAATTGTAGAAAAATTTAATTTGAGAAAATTGATATAATAAAAAGTCTAAAATAAAAAGAAATAAGTACCAAAAAATGATTTTATTTAGTATAATAATTCGGACCTATGTTTATATATTATTTAAAAATTTATATATATGAGGGTCCGGGGGTTTGACTCCCCGGGGGAGCAAGGGACCTTTTTTTTGATTCAATGTTTATTGAAAAATTTAAAAAAGGCTATTGCCATTTATACAATTTAATGTAAATAAAAAAAATTTGACAGGTATTTGGTTTTTCCGATCATATGTTAAATTTGCTTATTTAAAGGGATATGTTTACGATACGGCCAAATACAAAAAAAATTTTAATCGGAAAAAGTAAGCGCTTGTGGTGTAATGGTAGACATTCACCGGCAAGTGAGAGTCCGGGTTCGACTCCCCCGGGGGAAACAAGTACTTTTTGTGATTCAATGTTTTTTTGAAATTAAATAAAAGGGTATTGCCATTTATCCCAAATTTTAAGGGAAATAAAAGTCATTTGCAGGTATTTGGGCTTCCCATCATAAGTTTTGTTTGCTTTTTTTAAAAGCATATGTGACAGTACGGCCAAATTTCAAAATAAATTTGATCGGTAAAAAGTGAGGGCTCTGTGGTGTAATGGTAGCACATTCACCGGCAAGTGAGAGATCCGGGTTTCGAGTCCCGGCGGAGCAAGTACTTTTGCGATTCAATGTTTATTGAAATTAAATAAGGCTATTGCCATTTATAAAAATTTAATGTAAATAAAGTCATTTGACAGGTATTTGGTCTTCCGATCATATGTTAGTTTGGTTATTTAAACCATATGTGAACAGAAACACCCAAATACAAAATAATTGTATCGTAAAAAGTGAGGGCTCTGTGGTGTAATGGTAGCACATTCACCCGGCAAGTGAGAGATCCGGGTTCGAGTCCCGGCGGAGCAAGTACTTTTTGCGATTCAATGTTTATTGAAATTAAATAGGCATGATAAGATATTCATCGAAAAGTCTTTGATCAAGTTTTGAAATTATGGCTTCCTATTGTTATAAATATTTAAAAAAAAATACAAATACAGGTATTAAAATGATGGCATTGTTAGTTGTATTACGCAATGTGAAGAATCCGATCAAGTAAGATCGGGATAATTGGCGATCAATGTTTTTGAATTAATGTTATTGCAATTAAAGAGCGTTCATTATACAGTTTAGAATATTTGTTTGATATTTGTTTCTGAATTAATTAAGCTTATTTAAAAAATGCTAAATACAAAATAATAGTATTAAGTGATGGGTCTTCGTATATGTTAGTTGGTAAGTAAACCGATAGAAGCGGGTCAATTTAGCGAAATAATTATTAAATTAAAGGTTTGCATTAAATAAGCACATTTACCAATGTAAAAAATCGGTTGAGTTTGGTCTTCCGATCATATGTTGTTGTTATTAAATATTGAAAAAAGGCAATACAAATAATTATTTAAAAAAGTAGTGTGGTTTGACAGATTGTCCCGAAGTGATGGTGGTATTCACCGGCAGTGAAGATCGGGTCGAAATTGGAAATAATTATTAAAAGTTAGCTTGTTTATAAATTGAAATAACATGCATTGAAATCGGTTTCGATCAAGCTTGACAGTTTGGTTTGATTCAATGTTATTTGAAATTAAAAAGCTATTGACAATTTAAGGCCAAATTAAAATAATAGCTTTGAAGTATTGTCTTCGGATAATGGTTGATTTCCGGTAAAAGACTATGGTTCAATGCTAGTGAAAAAAAATGTTTGTCAATGTTATAGAAATTTAATGTAATGAGCATTTAAATTTCGTTCATATGTTGAGTTTGGTTCGATCCATGTAGAAAGATACATTTGCAATCAATATTGAATAAATAAGTATCATTGTATAAAAAGTTAAGCTCGGAATGTAGAAGATCGGTCAGTCGTGGAGTGTACTTTTGCGGATCAATTTTATGTGACAATTTAATAAAATTAAATAGCTATTGCATAAAAAATTTAATGTAATAAAATCCATTTGACAGGTTTGTCTCATATGTTAGTTTTTTAAAAGTAAAAAAGGCAATACAAATTATAATTAATCGAGATAGGTCTTGGTGTAATTAGCCATTCACCAGTGAGAGATCCGGTTAGCCGGCGGAGCAGTATTTTGATTCAAGTTTATTGAAATTAAATAAGGCTATTGCCATTTATAAAAATTTAATGTAAATAAAGTCATTTGACAGGTATTTGGTCTTCGATCATATTTAGTTTGTTATTAACCATATGTGAAAGAATACGCCAAATACAAATAATTATCGTAAAAAGTAAGCTCTTGGGTAATGGTAGCACATTACCCGGAATGAGATCCGGGTTGAGTCCGGCGAGCAAGTACTTTTGGATCAATGTTTATTGAAATTAAATAAGGTATTGCCATTATAAATTTAAATTAAAAGCACTTGAAGGTATTTGGCTTCCGATTCATGTTATTTGCTTTTAAACCTTATGTGAAGTATGGCCAAATACAAAATAATTGAATCGTAAAATTAAGGGTCTTGGTGTAAGGAGTCATTCCCGGCAAGTGAGTTCCGGGTTCGATCCCGGCGGAGAATTTTTGCGATCATTTTAAAAATTAATAAGCATGCTTTAAAAATTTAATGTTAAATAAAAGTCATTTGACGGATTTGGTCTTCCTTATGTTAGTTTGATATTTAAAGCATATACAGTCGCAAATTAAAAATAATTGAATGAAAAATGTAAGGCTTGTGGTGTAATGGTAGCACATTCACCCGGCAAGTGAGAGATCCGGGTTCGAGTCCGGCGGAGCAAGTACTTTTTGGATTCAATGTTTATTGAAATTAAATAAGGCTATTGCCATTTATAAATTTAATGTAAAAAAGTCATTTGACAGGTATTTGGTCTTCCTATAGTTTTTTTTGTATAAACAATTAGCAAAACAAATACAAAATAATTGTATGTAAAAAGTAGGGCTCTGTGGTGAGTCACTCACCGGCAAGTGAGAGATCGGGTTCGACCCGGCGGGCAAGTATTTTTGCGATTCAATGTTTATTGAAATTAAAATAGGCTATTGCCATTTAAAAAATTAATATAAAAGTCATTTGACAGGTATTTGGTCTTCCGTTATGTTTTTGTTATTATAAAACGCAATTAAAAAAATAAATAAATAAAAGTTGTAAAAGGATGGTGTAGTTAGGAGTATACCGGTGAGCCGGGATCCGGACAATTTATTGCGATTA
>NW_025785947.1:0-18345 GCF_021130785.1 Homalodisca vitripennis | reverse complement strand
GGAGTGAATGGTTTAGAAATTGCACCTGCAGTGGTGAGACCTTGAAGACAAGGGGGACAAAGAGGAGCCTTTTGTTCTTTGTTGGTACAATGTGCTTTGTGCTAGTAGGAACAATGGGTCTTTGTGCTTACCCAATTAGGACTCACTCTTTGATTTTGGGTCTTGACATTTTCTGTGTAAAAGATTTTTATCTGCATGTGTTTTTGACTAAACTAATCCCAAAACTCAAACAATATTTCAAATAATGCCAAAACCATCTGTTTTGTTCTCTTGTTGCTTTTGTTATACAAGTTGTCTAGAAAGAATGGCTTCCCATATTTAGAAGGTTTCTCTCGCTCATGTTGTGTTTGGTGAGTGTAAACAGTTGGAAGGCCCTTTGCCAATTACAGTGTTGCCTTCCAGTGAACAGTCTTATTAAATCCTAGTTTTTATTCATTAACAATTGCTGATTTTCTGTAATCCTTACACTTGTACAAATGTTGCAAAAGGTCTCTAAAATATTTGCGTTGTTTGTCCTAAGAATTAAAACTATAGAAAATCAGATACTGCAATGGATCTTAGGATCAAAACAAAAATTTTTACATAAATTACAGCAAAGATTTAGCTTAATAAAAAAACTGAGCACATGTACTCTGCCTTTAAAATCTATCTTTATTGGTTGTGCTCGTATATGAGATTGTAGAAGATTGTTTTGTGGCTCGTGTGTGTCATTAGAGGTTAAACAACTTAAGTATGCAGTTGGCGATGGTCCAGAATGTGAGTGACATGGACAATTGGAGGTTATGTAATGTAAGAGTGTTTCGCAAGCACACAAAGTGGTTCCATTTCTAGCCTAGATATTGAAACTCTTCTGTTCGCAAACATAAAAATACAATATATTAAGTTATAAAGTAGGCTGTGGCGGTACCAAATATTTGTTTTCATGGGAAGTACCTTTTTTGGACCATCCCTTTATTTTTCCGTAGTGATGTTCATAACATGTCTATCTTAACCATATGTCGTTGTATGTGTATGGTAAACTATCAGCATTGACTAATAGAATAGACTAGATAAATTTTTACTGAAATCAGAATTGTGGATGTAATTAAAATAGAATACCCAGAACAACTATTTATTGTTTTTGGCTTAAACAATAAACGGCGGAAAGCGCTTTTATAAAAAAATTAAATTTTTTTTTTTAAATTAAAATTGTGGAAGAATTAAAAATTTCTTTTATATTAAAAAGTAATTTTGAATAAACTTTCAACAGAATAAAGTATTTATTTCATCTATTTATTTTTGTAATAAAAATAATAATGGGAACTAAGAGGTTACAAATGGAATAGTTTTAAATGGATTAAAAAATGGGAACATATCACATTTGCATACATATTTTCTTTTTTAACAAGATTTGAAACTATAGTTGAAACTATTGGAATCTTTAATAAAGTATCAACCTAGGCCTTGCTTTCTGGTTGCAGTCGAAATGAGAAAAGTTTATTGTGAAGAAAATTCATAACACAATATCTAATGTAAATTTCAAAATCAAAGAACTCCGAAATCCAGTTGTCAGGGAATTTTATTTTGTCAGTTAATTTGTTAAATTTACTTGTATAAACTTTTTAGTTCAGATTTTTTAAACCCTTTTGATTTTGTAAATAGATGAGAACTTCAAAGTATTGTAAAGTCGGAAAAAAAACATTTCAGATGACAGAATGTGTTATAAATATAATGTAATTATGTTGAAAGGCCTGTAGTTAAGTGTTATGTAACAGTTAATAATGTTTTAAATTTTTATGTGAAATAAAAAAAAAAACTGTTTGAATTTAAACTATTTAGGACATGAAAATTCTAAAATACTTACTGTTAGTTACTAAGTTTTAATTCTGTGTTAGTTGCATTCTGGCTTGAAACATTCATTTGTGTGCCACCACAGGAAAAAGGTGATTGTTACATTAAATCATGCCAAAATAAAAACTGTCCATTTTAAAGTATCATAAAACTATAAGATGTCTTTATAACTATGTAACGAAATACCATGAAATGATTTGCGACCAGTTTAAAAAAAGCGCCCCCGTGGTTACCATATATTTTGTATAATTAAGACTTTATCATTAATACGGATATACTATAGCGATAAACGTAGTTAATATAGAGTATCAGCGATCATTTTTTGTTTTAACTTGTTACACCAATAAAAAAAAAAAACAAAACAAACAAGTGCTGTACTGAAAATAATAATCGCATTCCAGAAGAAACAAAAAACGGATTATTGTAGAACGTTACAAACTATGAAAAAAATGAAGTGAAGCGATTTTTCTCAGTGGCAAGGACTTTGAGACTTGTATACAATAGAATTATTAATGTACATATTTTTACGGAAATTTGTTGGCTTTTCTTGACAAGTTTTAATTAACACTTTCTCTTCATAAAGTATAGTACTGTATTCAAATATACCAAGACTAGTGTTTTACTTACTAGTGATATCTCACACAACGTGAATAATTTTACTTAGTTTTGGAGTAAAGCTTAGGCATAGCAAAATTAGAATTCTAATATTCTGGAAACTCCACAGTAACGTTGACAAATCATCAGAACAATGTTTAATAACAATTAACACATCCTGGGTAACTAAAAATCAGCAATCACAGTGTGGCCAGCATCTGCTGTTTACCCTGTAAAGTTAAACACAAATGTTTCAGAACTGTTTGCACAAGTTACAGAGTACCACGATTGTGGTGATTTTTCATGGTGCGGTGGATCATATGGAACTAAGAGCTGAAGGGAATAAAAGAAGAAATCGTTTTGTCGTCTTTCTAAGCATTTATGACATAACAAATTGGACAAACGTCCACTTTTTCCTTATAACTTAAATGGGCCTACACTCCTATCCATACCTTTAAAGAATTCCATAAAATAAGTGCTATTTGATTAGACATTTATACAGAATTCAGGTAAAAGTTAAAGTTGGTTATTACTATGCAATGGTTAAATGTGAATAACACCACAAAAGAAAATAAAAAATAAGAATATGGTGTTAGCAGCAATCTTGTTATATATATATATATATATTTATATATATTACACAAGGTGTTTGAAAAGTCTGGGTACAGCTTAAATTATTTTACAAACCATAGCAGATAACATCTATAAACTTTGCACAGTGTCATATGGGCTATGTAAAACTATTTTTCCTTCGCTGATTACCAATGACATGCCAAACCATGGGGGGACGGCCCACAGAGGAAAACATGGAAAATCTTAAATTAAAGCAGTGGGTCAAGTGATAACCTCATTTGAAAGAGCTCACTTAGTAGAGTTGAATGCCGCACAAACCGCATCTCAAAAGGTTTATTTCCATATTCAGAAATGGCGTTTGGTGGTTGCCATTTCTGACACAATAAAATACAAAAAAAAAATAAAAAAAAAAATTTTTTTTTTAGTTTTTATTTTTTGTGTTATAAATTTATGACATAATTTGCTAATTAAAAAAAGTCAGGTGCAAAACACATCGGTTAGTAGAGTGAAACGCCGCCGTAACCGCATTCAGACCAATAACGATGATCTGCGAGTCAGAAATGGCAGCGCGCATAATGCTACTTCACAATGTGTTACCTAAAAACAACCCACCAATGTTCTGTATTGGATAAAACCTCTTTTGAGATGCGGTTTGACGGCATCTTCAACTTTAACTAAGTGAGCCTCTTTCAAATGAGGGTATCAACTCGACCCTATGCGGTTTCATTTAAGATTTCCATGTTTTCCTTTGTGGGCCGTCCTCCCCCAATGGGTTGGCATGTCATGGGTTAATAACAAGGAAAACCATTATGAATGCTGTATGTCAAAGTTTTTATAAGGATGTATATCTGCTATTGTTTGTAACAATTATTAAGCCGTAAAACCACCTTATTTCCAGACTTTTTCGGCAAAACACCTTAGGGGGGGTTTTATATTAAACATCACACATACACACATCATACATAACATATCTAAGAACACATACAGTATAAATTTAAATAGTAAATAAATAACATTAAATAGATTAACAATAAAATAAATAAAAAAATAATACTAACAAAATAAAAAAGTAACAATAAAATAAATTATAACAATATTAAAATAAAATAACATGGAGTTGATAACTATTAACAAAGCTTAATTATTAAACAAGTAAATTCCTAATATCAACAGGTTTTAGTAGTCATTATAAAGAATAAATAATGTGTTATCCCAAACCAAACGCCAATTTACTATACAACATTTTAAATTTACTTATAGACACAATGCCATGCCTTTTTCAGGATAGTTTAATAAAAATAAGTGGTAAATCCTCATATAGATAAAAGTGCCCTTGTGGTTTTTTCTCCCAATCGAAACCATTTCATCTGTTCAAGCATATATTTTTCTAGTACAGTAGGAGTGTTATTCTTCCTGTCTAACTAATCAAGAACCTGGGCTAATTTTTCTTTGATACTAAGTAAAAATTACAATAAATATTTAACAGGGATGGAAAGAGTCATAATCATTTGCAAATTAAAAAAAGGTACGTTAATTGGCTATTTAAACTATTTTAGAATCTCAGTGTCTTATGTGTAGTGGTGGGCGCAAGTGGGCTTTACACCAACAATAAACAAAACAGAGGATCATTGAGGTCAATGTCTTGACCTTCCCTGACATGTTTGACCTTGGCCCACACTCTCTACTTTCACCAGACGAGGACCTTCACTACATCTACACATTACACAACTGGCAATCTCATATATCTTATTCAAATCTAATACTAAATCATACTTTAAAAAACACATTGACCCAGTAGAATTTCTTAAAAACTTTTTAAACCCGAAACCGTGTTGTATTTCAGTACAGTAATTAATATAAAAACTGGAAAGTATTGTTGTTATTTAACTTGCAAATTACATATGAACATATTTTATCCTATTCATATTTCGGCTTTCCAAGCAGCACAGTTAACGTCTATTAAGTGCAGAGTAGCCAGTTTGCATAAGCTTCTCGAAAACATACATGTTTTAAACTTCTTTTTTTTTAGGTAGGGAAAAAAGAAAAGTAATGGTTGGTGTGTTACTTTTGAAATTTTAAATGGTCATACTAATTCTTATTTGGTCATAGAAAGATTATTAATTATTTTTATTTGTCATATGCTATGGATTTTAAAGACTTGTTTTAAAAGTGTGGAAGGTTGCGATTTTTTGGACAAATATATTAATGGAAAATCGAGCTGTATTAATAACACTTTGTTAATGTTTGATTGAACAAGTCTCTACAAAACTATATGCATTAGGTTCGGGCCTTTTCATGATTTGTTTTTCATGGTTTAGTTTTAAAAATTAAAAAATGCATTAGTCAAGCATTATCAGCTAATTTTGAACCTATTTTCCTCGTTTCAAAACTGAGGCAGTCTCGGTTATAAATTATTAGACCTGCGTGTACCTGTATGCGTGAATATTTAATACATTATAATCTTATGCGTACAAACCAGATTGTCCAGTTTATGAATATATGATAATGTATTTTGGACAGTTAAAAATGGAATACCCATATTAAAACTACATTTATCGAAGCATGCTAAATTCACTGCTACATTTCGCCCTGAGGTGCCTTTCTACATTTACCTCCGGAACAAGAGTTCTGTAAACTAAGGTTACTTAGGCATTGGAGTCAAAGGTGAGTTAAAGAAATAATATTTTGGGGATTTTTCTAGTTGTCATTAACTATTAATAGAGCATTCATCACTCTTCAAAAGAGAGCGTTGAGGGTCCGTCTGGGGAATGAAGAACCCAGATGAGAAGCTGTAGAAGAGCGTTTCCAATCTAGTGGGATCCTAACCATTAGGCCTTCCCTTTTCTCCATTTTTCATTCGACAATGTTTTAGTTTTTATAAGTAAAAATCTTTTTCCACATTTTAAATCAATGATCATAGAATACGCAGCACAGAAATTACCTAATTTCAAACCCGGTTTCAGACTTCATTCTTTCCAAAAACTCAATTTTTTTTATTTTGGGGCCCTAAAACTATACAATTTTACTTCCAAATGTTATCAAAAATTCCAAACGAAATGTAAACAGTTTCAAACATTATTTAAAAGCATACTTGCACATCAGGAAGGCTTTCTACAGTCATCCTATGAGACTTCTGTGATAGCCATGTTCTTGATTAGACAGATTGTTTTTTGTAGTAGGAATAACTTTAAAATTGTTACACATTTAGTAGACATGTATTGGGTTTTAACCTTTTAGATTTGTAATGCTTTATTTTAAAACATGTTGTTCAGTGTTTGCTTTTTAATAATTCACTTCTTTGATACTGATGGTATTTGATCTTTGCACAGAAAACCTTTGTTTGGTTTCTTAAAACACAAATGTTATTAGTGGGCAGATGTGAAATTAAATTATTATTTCTTATGCCAATTGGAAATTTGAGATTTCTTACCAAGTAACTGATTATTTTTTGAGAATTGTAAAATTGGTGTAATCAAAACACTAAAAATATCCATTAGACCTATTAAAGTTATTGTCCCAACTTTCCTAAATTGGCACTTTTCAATTACAACCCTTAAAAAAGTAGAATGAAAAGTGAAAAAAGATTCTTCAACATGTTAAGTTTTGTTAACAACATTTATTTTGGCAGTAACAGTTATGTTGTTTCAAATGATAATTAATAGCTTTCATAATTAATAGGTTAGGCAATAGTTTATAGGGAATTTTAAAAATATTTGTGTAGCCTAAAAATAAAAATATGTAACAGGCCTTAAGTATTTTAAAAGCTGTTGTGAAAAAATGAGTTCTCAAGCTTTGACACCCCAGTAATGTATTGAGAAATAGTTGTTACAACATTATGTGCTTAATGTCTGCATCAGTGTTTAAATAAGAAATGCGTAGTTCATATTATATAGTATATCAATATTAGTATATCACTATGGTACACAATGAAATGTTTGCCTACGTCATTTGGTATAAGGGAAAAAGTTTATATTACAAGTGCTCTCTAAAAAAACATTTCAGTGCCTACTTTTAGTTGTCCCATTACAATTACCTCTAAGGAAATTAATTAGGAAAAAACATTGATGTCTCAAAACACTATGGAACCAATAAATTACTATGATGTTTTTACAACAAAATTTCTGTTTACCGTCATTGTGGTCATTTAGAAAACTTATCTACCTTGCCGAATTTAAGCGATCTTCCCCTTTTGTGTTAATTTTTTATTTGAATAATTGATATGAAAAGTATTTCAATGTGAAATTAACAAAGATATGAAATACCGGTTAAATATGTTATGATTGCTTTATCAACTGGTTTTTTTTCCTAGCGAATAAGTTTTCTAATATTGACCCTTGAGTGTTGAACGTCAGTTTCACCACATGATTTTCCCTGCACAGCCAGACAATTGGGTATAATTGTGTGCTGCAGGAAATTGCCAACAAAACCGGTTTCCGCCAGTGGTAATGGTCAGAGGAATATCTACAACCACGTCTTATATTTAGCGGATGTGGGAAAACAGGTTGTTTTTGCTGGAAATTTCATAAAAACATTTAAAAATAGAAAAGATTAGAAAAAGGAACAAAATCAGTTATTTTAACGTCCTTAAACGTATTTACCACCCCCCCCCCCCCCCCCCCCATAACTATTTTTTTTTATATTTCATGTCGTCGCCATTTAAATTCTCTATCCTTAATGAACCATAAGCCAGTCTGATCAATTATTCCCCGTACCCTTTAGTTTATTGGATATCTCTCCGCTGATTTAATATAAGAAAGTTTGAAATCCATGTAATTGCTTTAATTTTGCAATTAAAACTGTACTCGCCTCGTCTAATTTTTAGACCCCCTTATTATAAATCAATTTTTTTTTTTTTTTCCTAACAAATTCCTGTAACCTGTAAGGAAATGGGTATCAATATTTTTGCAGTGTATTGTTGTAAATTTTGAGAATTAACAGTATTTCCAGATTAAAAAAAGTTTAGAAGAATATTATCAGATATGAAAAGCCTGTTATAGATTAAAACTAAAACGAACAATGTGTCGTACTTTAAAATTTTATTATTTTTTTTTCACCAACCGATCACAGTAGCTAGAAGTTATTTATTAATATCGTAACAACTTCGGGGAGTAGGATGATACGGGAGGACTAGTAAGAGTCTGTGACGTCAACGTTATGTCACGTTATTAGCCTTGGGCAAGGGCATGAATGGCAGGCAGTAGGCACCCATGGCACGAAATAGCCATCATGCCATCAGCATGCATGCACCAGAGCACAAGCGCACGCACATGACACAGTGACTCTGTCACGTAGGCGTGCCAATAACAATAGGCCAAATTATTCATTGGCTTCAACATTAGAAAGTAGCTACAATTAGGACTGATGAAAATTTAAGATTAATTTATAACATACTAAACATGTATTTATCAATCGATGGCCAGGACTAATGAAGTAGTGCCAGATACGTTAAAACCGGTTGTCCTTCACATATTAGACTATATGTTCGTAGTCTTCCCCATAATATGAATACCGTATAGAAAATCTAGATTCAGAATTTTTTTTTTGGTTCCACATTAGTTTTAGTTTATGTATTTAATAACCAATTTTAAAACTAATACGTATTTTAACCCTTTGAGTGTCGGATTGGGGGGGGGGGGGGGGGGGTGTGGAAATAAGGGAACCAGTGTCTACATAGTAGATGTTGTTAATAAATGTGAAGTGAAACTTGCCGGCATCTAGCCCAGTAGGACGATTTTATTTAAATTAATATCACATATAATCTCATTTTTGTTTTGAACAAATATACTTATTTCACGGCAATCTACAAGTTTCCGAAACAATCGATTGTGATTGGATTTTTATTGTTCACCGCCCCCTTGTAGTTATTTGCCATCAGAAAAAAACAGATGATGCAATAGTTGGTCAGCTGCTACCTTGTTGCCATTAACTACACAGTTTCGTTTGTTGTGTGTTTACATTGTGCTAGTTTCCGTGTGTTTATATGCGTGAGAAAACTGTGTGTTATATTACTATTCTGCAATTGTGTTCAGTAAAACTTACAATGCATTTATAAACGTCTTCTTTTTTTTCGTTGTTTAGTGACGTATATTTTATTGTTGGATTGGTGATGAAGTAAAAACGCAAGTTCCAATCAAACTATTGATTTTAGGTGAAAGTAAGGTTACTTATTGTAGCGCCTGTGTATATTTTTATATACTTTTTATATATATTAGTATTTTACAGTCGTCTTACTTTCATTGAGTGAAATAGGATAGTTATAATATTGTTTCTAAAACTTTTGACACAAAACTTGAACAAAAAAAATTGCTTTTTGTTGTATTTTGGATATATTGCAGTTATCTGGTTAAATATTACTGTAACACATCTTTATTATGCGATGATTTTTGTTCACTTTTTCATGCTCTTTTCATATGGTATAGCTAAAAAAAATTAAAAAAATATTGTATAAATAAAATTTTAGTTCAAACTTGAAATTTATTTTTTTTCATTTTTTAGTTTTTTTGTTTGGCGATATAACCTATATTCTTTTTGTGTAAAAAAAAATAAAATTTATTAATATTATATGGAAACCAATACCTTGTTTTATAACACAACAAAACTAAAAAAAAATTATTCAAATCCAGCGGTGATATAGTGTTTTTTTAATATAGTTTTCCACACAAAACACGCTTGCAAAACAGAAGGAAATGCTCCGGCAATTTATGCGTATGACTTGGGAAAGTATGCCGTGGCACTCAAAGGGTTTAAAAGACTAATTTATTATGTAGATGTGCTTTATCTCACTATGTTTACCATTAAATACAACTTAAGTGATGCAAGTATGAACATTTAGTCTGGTCAACTGTACATCAAGTGTTTTAGAAGGAAAATCCCGTTTTTTCGCGTTCTAGTCGAAGTCAGCGAGCAGGCGCGGTAAACCAACCAATACAACTTTATTATAAGGGGAATACAACTTTTATAAAGTTTTGCAAACTTGCATGTAATAAATTCGTTACAGTAGTGTAGTTTACTACGCATTTATTTATTCAATCATATTATGTAATATATCAAATTAATACCGTGATAACATCCTGATTATGATAAAATAGCATATTTGTCCCTACTTTAAATTGTATTTTTCGATACCAAAACTGTTTGATTAAAAATATGGGACTGACAAAATTGTCTAGTGGTCTAACAGATGGATGGATCTAAGTTGGATTTTGATGTACTAAAACAATTAGATGTGCAGAGACATGACGCGCTTTGTCTAATGACTGTTATGAAATGTAGAGTGGCACAACAATAGTGAGGTAAAACTTTGTGAATGTTTGCCCTTCACAGGGGTGTGGCATTACAAGCCCCTTACTATCTCCAGGGAAACCCTGTACATTAAATATAAAGCTTGGCAGTCTGTGTTTATGGCTCTGAACTAATATTTGGGACCCTTCCACTTTACAGCCTCACAAACATGTCACCCTTAGTATTTTATGACTGTAACTTCTAACAACTTTCTAAAGGTGATATTGGTGCCTGGAAGTAAGGACAGACAATTCTAAGTGTGTTTCATTAGTGTTTCTACGTGTTAAGCTGAGATCAGTAAGGCAAACTGAAATAGAAGGCAATCAATCCAGAAGTCATTAATTGCAGCAGTGGGTTTTAAAAGATTAAAACATGACCTAACATTTTGACATTTTCTAGATATATTAAACATAATGATTTGTAACTCTTTCACACTAATTCAGTAATAAACTTGTTTATTCGGGGCTTCAGGTTCTGTACAAATTTATTTTCTCGTATTATTGGTTTTGTGTCTCCAAAAAGATATCACTTGTCCTATTCTTAAATTTAGATTTTTCACTTTTCATGGACGTTTACCTTAGGTGTTGCTGTTAACAAAATGTAAGTTCGTAGTTGATATGCACAGTTCATGTTTGAAAATTGAACTGTTAAGAAATTACCGTAAATGTTTCATACTTAAACTATACTTTGTGAAGCAAATTAATGCAAATAAATATAAAATTATTTGGCTTTTGCAATATCTTCAATGAAATGCTCTGTTATTATACTGTTTGTATAATTTCTTCCTGCCCTATCACCAGAGATACATTCTAATATATTTGGAGGAAATTGGCTCTTTGCTAGTAAAATGAAAGTGTACAAGTGCGTATATCAATCAAAAGCTTATCTTCTCAGCTACAAATACCCTTATATTTATTGCCAATAAACTTTTCCAAAGAATAATTTTATTAACGTGTGTTATTAAGTTTTTATAAGCAAATTTATTTTTAAAATGTTTAGTTTTAAAGGTACGGTTAAAAATATTACTTATCAGTAAAATATGCATTGGTGATGCTTTTATTATAACAAATGGTAAATAATGTATAACCATTTATTTGTTTTGGGCTGATCTCTTCTTCAGGTAAAAAAAAAATAACCTCACACTTAATTACAAATTAGGTTAAGATAAACAAATCATCCAGAGCGTTGTGATAAAGCCTAAGTCGGGAATTACAACTACCATGTTTGTGTCAACTTCACTAACTCTAAAACGTGCACTTAGTAAATTAATGTGTTAGGTTAGTTATTTCCTGAAAAGAGATCAGATTGCAGATCTCAAAACATAGTGTTACTGATTTTTTGTTTTCACTGAACAATGACAAATGTCCGGAAGAACCTTTTTGTCATGTTAATTACAATATTCTTGTTTGAAAGCTGGATATAATTTTATGGACTCTGTGAAAGTCAATTGTATATTTTGTGGATGTGCAGGACAAGAGCAATGTAGACGCTATACTGGCGAGTTGGCAGCCCTGAGCCCAGCTGATGGTCTGCAACTAGCCAACCAGCTGATAGTCCCGCTATCCGCGCAGTACTCCCCGCTGGCTGAGAAGATGAGGCTCCTGTTGGCCATGAAGGACTGGACACAACTCTGGACACTGCCTCCAGGCTGCTCACTCTGGAGCCGGACAACTGGCAGCTCTAAGGTGGGTCAACTCTACTCTGTACTCGACCTACACCAACAATATTATTTCCTGAAAATGTGTGGTTTCCTCCAATTTAAAACAAATAAACAGGATTGTCCCCTGGGTCTTAATTGTTATTTAAAAAAAAAATGCTGCAAATAACTTTTAAAATTAATTTTTTTTTTCATATTTTAATAAAATTACTTTTTACTATATAACTGTATGTAGTTAAATAATTTGATTCAAAATTTATTCAAACAAAAAAAAGTTTCTGTTTTAAATAAAAATAAACTATTAAACTTTTCTTTCAATGATTTAAAAATATAAAACAGACTTTTAAATGTGAATTCAGTAATGTGGGTTTTTTTTACTCATCGAATGGGACACATTGTATTTGTACACTTTACACAAATTATTGTAGAAAAACATAAACAAATTTGAATGTACAAAAGGTCTCAGCACTTTTTCACATAATATTGGTATTAATTAGAACTATTGCCAAATGACAGTGTAATCACGCTGCCATTTAAAGATTAACATCAGAGACTTTGAAATTTAACTAAGTCACTTGTTAAACTAATAATTTGCAAACCATTTTTCATTTAAGAAATAAGGCTTATATAAAAATACAAATAAATTCAACATTTTTTCACCTTTCCTTCATCTTCTCATTAGTGTGTTTCACAAAAAACAATTCAATTTTTAAACATCTTCCCCATTATTTTATTCCCAACATTTTTTAGACCCATTCACTTCTCTTCACACCTTCCTTTCATGATTTACTCCGTCACGGAATTTACCTGGCTATACAATTTTGTTTTTTTACAAGAAGGTAAAAATAAAAATATATTGTATTATAATAAAGTTAACAGAATATATCAATATACTTGCTTACTCAAACAGCCCAAAATTAAAAAAATTCTTATCCTCCCCTATTATTTGGATTAAACACTTGCAGATAAATTTCTTAATTATTAACATGTTATGCCAAATAAATAATTTTAATGTTATCCCATATTTTTTTTTTACTTAATAAGGCAAACATGTTTTTCTCTCTTGGTTATGAACCTACACTTTTGCTTATTTAAACCCTTTTTTTCACAAATAGCGTAAAAAAATACTTACGCTTCATCTTTCTGCTTCAATTCATAAAAATACACATAAATATTTATTAACATTTTTGTATTACTAAATTTTAAAAGTGGAGGTTTTTATAAAATAAACTTCTGCTTCATGTTTTATTTTAAATTTTTTTAATACTTATTTTTAAAATCATCGGGTTCATCTGTTGTGTTACTATACAATTATGTAAGAACTGTAATCAGAATATAACTTCGCTTCGGATTTTGTGCAATTTTACTACTTATTATTATTAATCGAGTTGGATCGTCTGTCTTTACTTTACAATTGGTAAAACTGTAATCAAGAAATATTTTCTGCTTCATATTTTTGGGGGTGAATTTTACTACTTATTATTTTTAAAATCGAGTTAGGACGTCCTGATTTCGTTACATACAATTGTTAAGAACTGTAATCAAAAAATTGACTTTTTGCTTTTGATTTTTGTGAATTTTTCTGCTTATTATTTTAATCGATTTTTGATTTTCTGATCTTTTTTTATCAATTTTAAAAACTGTAACAAAAAAATTTGCTTCGGATTTTGAGTAATTTTACCGTTTTTATTTAACTCAGAAAATCTGTTTTTTTTGTGCAATTTCTGCCTGTGACATCTCTAGGCATGCTTACTGGCCTTTTGGTGGGGGCTTACCCAGCGGCATGGCCCGGACTCCAACTGAGGGGCTTTAAGACCAGGGTCCCCGGGGCCCCCGGGGGCTGATTGTTTGGCCGCACACTTTACTCCACTGGGGCCTAACCACGATACCCCACCAAAAACAGACTTGCCCACCGGTTTTGGATTCTAAATAAATTTTTCCCATAAATTTTTGGAACAAGGTTTACAATACATAAAAAAAATATATGTATTTTTCTGTCAAATTTTTAACTGATTGTTTATCACAATTTTTCAAACCAAAAGATCTTATACCAAATTTGTTACTTTTGTTAAAGAAAAATTTTTCTACACAGTACCCCAAACTAAAAAAAAAAAACAGGGGTTTACTATACCTTAATCTTTACTTGAGGATTGGTACCGTTCCCCCAAAAAAAAACCCTTTTTTTTGTTTGTGTTTTAAAAAAACCCCAAGGGATAAATTTGCTCAAGTGAAGTTTTCCACCCATTCTGATTTTTCAATGGCAAAATGATTGGGGGCAAAGCTTTAAATATTGAACTTTTTTCGTTTTGGGGGGTTTTATTTTGGGCCTTTTCCAAAAAGGTTTTTCAAAATTGACTGAAGTTTGAGAGCATTTTTTTGGGAAAAAAAAAAATTTCACAACTGCTGTATTTAAATTTCCCTCATGAAACCAGTAGAGACCAAAACCACCTACCCCAAAAAAAATACAAAAATACAAAAAAAAAAAATTTGCAAAAATAGGGGGTACAACCCCAAGATTTTCCTATACACACTGAAGAAACTTTTTTTTTTCCCCCCCCCCAAAACACTTTTTCTTTTTTTTTTTTATATCTCTTGCAGAATTTTTCCAAAAATTTTTTCACACTAACTGCAATACATTTTTTGCCAGTTTTTTGATTATATTTTATCTACATATCAAATTCGAAAAAAACGATTTATTTGAACAAATTTTTTTTTTTACATGTACCCCAAATTTTTTAAACTACCCTTTCATACGAGGGTTTTTTTGGGAATTTTTTAAAAGGGAAATAAAATTTTTTAAAAAACCCTTTTAAAAAAATTTTACATTTAAAAAGCTTTTTTAAAAACCTTTTGGTTACTGAAAATTTTTTGCACAAAAATTTTTGGGGGAAATTTTTGGTCTGTGGTTTTATAGGGGAACAGTTGAAGCCTCACGACACAAAAAGTCTGTTTCCGGTTACCACACAACACAGAAGGGCAGGTCGACTGGCTGAAAAACCCGGGGGTCCCGGGACCCAAACCCGGGAAGGAACCCAAAAACCGCGGACTTTTGGGTTTCCTCCCTCTTCACTGGCAAAAAGGGGCCCCCCCCCCCCGGGTATATTCTACAATATAGAGTCTTTGATAAAAAAGTTTTTTTTTTAAATATGTTTTCTTATAAAAAAATGGTCCACCCCCAATATTTACCATACAAAAAAAAAAAAATTTTTTTCGGGGACCACGGGACATTTTTTATTTTGGGATCTTAATTAAATTGGGGGAATGTGGCATAACAAAAAATTTTTATATTTTTTTGTTTTTGGGGTGATTGATCACCTTTCACAGACAAAACCCACAAAAATGTTAAAACAAAAAATGTTTATGCAATGATAATCGTTAAGTGTTTTTCTGAAAAAGTGGGGCACAACGATAAAACGTTACAGATTTTTTTGCCCCAAAAATTTTAAAAGCAGAAAATATATTTTTTTTTTGAAAAATTTTTTTTAAAAAATTTTTTTGGGGAAAAAATTTCTAAATCATGCAATCAAAAAGAAATATATCTGCAAAAAAAAAATAAAACCCAAAAGTTCATGTAGAACATTCATGCCTTTTTTTCCAAATTTTTTAACAAATTGTCTGTCATTCAAAATTTTTTTAATTTAAACTTTTTCTAAAAGTTTTTGTTTTTACATATAACTTAAAAAATTACCCTGGATTTTTGCAATAATTTTTTATTTACTTTCATAAAAATTATTGCCAAAAAATTTAAAAAAATTGAAATTTTTTTAAAAGCAACCCAAAAAAAGGGAAAAAAATTTTTTTAACTTTATAAAATAACAATAAAAAACAGAACCTTATTTTAAAAAAAAATTTTGAACCATTTAAAAATTTTTTTTAACCCAAAAATTTTTTAACCCTTCGAGCCAGACCAGCGCCTTTTTTTAAAACCCCCCCGGCCGGGGCTCGGCGGACTCGAGCACACCCTTGGCCATTTTTAAGGGGGGAGTTGCTCAGTGATATTCAGTGCCGTCGGGCTGCATTAGAAACCCATTTTGGGGGTGGTTAATTCAAAAAAAATTCCCCGCTGGGGCCTAAACCAAACCCGCTTGGGGCTTTTTTTTTTATCCACTACGTGGGGGGGCCGGCCCGTCAGTCGTCTACGACAAAAATTTTTTTTTTTAAAATTTTGAAATTTTTGCTTTTAAAAATTTATTTGAAAAATATGTAAAACTATTTAAAAAAAAAAAATACGTGGATTCTTATGTATTTTTACCTGAAAAGCAAATAAAATAGGTTTCAAATTTCCCCCTGTATATTTTTGGGGTTTGGGGGTTTAAATAAAAAAAATTGGGGCCCCAAAAAAATTTTTTTTTAATTTTGGGGAGACAAAAACTTTTTAAAAAGGAAATTAAAAACATAAAATCAACAAAAAATTTTTTTTAGAGAATTTAATTCGAAAAATTTTTAAAAACAAAACTAAAATAAAACAAAATTAAAAACCAAAAAAAACGTTTTTTTTTCCAAAAAATTAAACAAAATTTCTTATTTAAAAAAACCTTTTTCCCAAAAATTCAGTATTTGGGTTTTTTTTTTCTTTTTTACCCAGGAATTCAGCAAATTTTGGGAAAAAGGGGGGGGAACACTAAAAAACGTTTTCGGGCCTAAAGTTTTTTATAAAAAATTTTTCATTATTTTTTCTAGTACAATTTTGCTGTAGAAGGTGGGGGGAAAAACTTTAGCCTCACCCTGTATAGAAAAACCTTTAAAAAAATTTAATTACTTTTTTTTTTTTTTCAAAAGTTAGGGTTTTTAAGTCACCCCAAAAATTTTTTTTTTTAAAAAAAAAAAAAAAAATTAATTTTTTAGGGGAAATTTAAAAATTTTTGCAAAAAATTTAAAAAAGAAAAGATAGAACTTTCAAAAAAAAAATAATATCATATACAAAGGGCCAATAAAAAAAAATCCACCTTTGTCCCTGTATTTCGGCTTCTGCTCCCAAAATGAGATAAGAAATTTTTTGCACAATAGTTCCTACAAAAAATTTAAGGGGAAAAGGGACAAAGTCTATTTTGAACCCCCCCCCTGGTTTCGCGGGGGAAAAGGGGGCAAAATGTACTGAAACAAGTTTCGCGTATCTTTTTTTCTCTAACTTTTAAAATGACGAAAAAGGGGAAAAACGTTATTGCATTAAATTTTTTTGTGAAACTGGGGGAAAAAAAAAAGGAACCATTCAAAATTTTAGCTAGCATTCAAAAAAAGGGGAAAAGATTTTCCAATTAAAGATGGTATAACCTTTTTTTTAAAAAAGGGGCAAAAACCCGGCAAAAAAATAAACCCCCCTTTTGGGGGCCCACCAAAAACAAGTCAACTCCGGAAAATTTTACGAAAAAGCAAAAGTTTTGGGTCGTAAAATCGTCAATGACTTTTGGAGGAAGGGAATACTGATTTTTGTTTTTCAGTTTGGGGTCCAACGAAGGAAAATTTTTAAGGGGTAACCCTTTGGGTTTTTCCCCGGGTACCCCCCCAAAAATTTTGGGGGCCCAAAATTTTTTTTACAAAAACCCAAAAAAGCAAGGGGGTTGGATTTGCCCCCAGGGCAGCGCAATTTTGAGGGTGTTGCACTTTTTTTACATCGAAAAATAACTGAGAAAAAAAGTTGGGGGGATGGATATGGGCCCCGAACCAAATTTTTTTCCCTCACAATGGGAGTCTCCCCAGGGGGCCCCGCCAAAAAAAAAAGGGGAAATTTCCCAAGCAATGTCAAAAATAGGGTTTTCTGTTTTTTTTTTTGACCACCGGGGGGTTTGGGACCATAATAAGCCCCCCCGGGGGAAATGTGAATGGGGACATAAAATTTTTAAATGGGCCAACGTCGTCCCCGAGATGCATTTGCCGCAAAAAAACCTGACTTGTTTGGGGGTTTTCAAAATTGCGGGGGAAAACCCCCAATGTGCCCAGCTCATTCTTCCCGTCATCCCCAAAATTTTTTTTGGGGGAAAACGGCACTCCCAACTTCCCCCAGCCCTTCCGTACTCTCCAATAAAGGTTTTCCCTGCATTTTTTTTTCTCTTCCCCCAAAACCCCAAAAAAAAACCCCCGAAACACCCAAATTTTAAAATCGAGAAAAACCCAAATTTTGGAAAAAAAAAAAACGGCTGATCCAGGCGATTAAACCCAAAAAATGGGTTTCAAAACTGCTTTTCCCGAAGTTTAAACGTCGCTGGGGAAAAATTTTTTGCTTCTCAGGGGGGGGATTTTTGAAGAAAATTAACGCCAAAACTTTTTTTTAGGTTTAAATTCATTTTACTTCCCCAAAAAAAGGGGGGGGAAATTTTTTTATTGGGGGTCATTTATAATAAATTTAAAATTTTCTAAAAAAAAAACCCGAAAACCAATTAATTTATGCAGACCAGGGCCCCCAAAAAACAAAA
>NW_025785946.1:0-19223 GCF_021130785.1 Homalodisca vitripennis | reverse complement strand
AGTTATTACACAAATATTTGTACCTTCTTAGTCAAAAGTTCCAAGTTTGTGATTTTTAGAATTATCACTACATGTTTCAATGACCAAAGTCCCATTGTCAGGTTGTATTTGGAAACCGTTAACAAGGTAAGTTACCATATATGTGTCCATAATTATAGTTTAGTGATTACTGTTACAAACATGGACTTTATAAGTTATTTAAACTAACCTCTAACGTCTGCAGTGGATATTGAGAAACTAAACAACAGAGTAGTTAGGGAAACCCAAATGGTTCTGTTTCTGCAAACACAAATTTACTGCAATTGGTTTAAAATCTGATAAAATCGATCAATCTCTAAAAAGAATAAACTATCTTTTTAATCATTAGAACAATATGAAATTGTTCTTATTGTTGAATTGCTATGTGCTGAAAGATAAAGCAACATGGAGTTGTATATTCTTGTTCAATGGGCATGCAAATAGGATGTAGATGTCAGAAAATGTTCATCTGTTAATATGTGTTATCTTAAGAATTTGTTAACATTTACCAACAAACAGATAATGGGAACAAATGAAAAATGGTAAATAGAGGAATAGGGAACAGGAGAGAAAAGAAAGGCTGCTGGTACCCAACAATTTGACCAGTTTTTAATTCACTCAGCTAACACCATGGATTGGGTGTATGGATTAGTTGGAATATTAAGAGCTCCTAAAGATTTGGCTAGTCACCTTCTTCTATCTAGAAAATGCATATCGTTGACTTGGAAAACCATTGTGGGAGAGATTCTACTAGGCAACAGACAATGAGGACTGTGAGTGCTATGTAACTGTGCACAATTGAAGCACTATTTAATTAGCATTAGTCAAGGTTGAGTAAGGTTCTTCCCAAAATATTTTTTTTTTTTACTGATCTATACTTAATCACTTTATAGGTGTACAAGCACACGGCTCAGGAACCCCCACTGTGTGTAAAACACACAGGGTCACTGACATTACTTAGCATATCGTATCGGTTAATTATTTATGTCTCTCCTCGTGTTCTGCAACTGCTCATGTACTAAAACGAGTTCCGCCAACATCGTAATGTGACCACTATGTCAAAGCATAATAATGCATAATCCAATTACTGTACATTTGGCAACAGCTTTGTATTATTTTTCAGTAGTCTCTGATGCCAATCATCATACCACCATTATTTCTCTTGTAATTCATATTTTTGTTGGGGAGTTACCTTTATTTTTATGAGGACAAACTGAATATACTGCCAACAACATGAACAAAGCGATCCCTACAATCTCGTGTTTTTAATGTTATTTCTAACATTTACAAAACTGTGATGATTAGGTGTGGAAGGAGAAGGGTTCTTGGCTGAGCGGAATGGTGTAAACAACAGCAATTTCTTAGCAGCAATGAACCTCTTCAACCATCAAGACACCACTCTGTCTCTGTCTCTTCTGCAATTACCTAAACTGCCTCCTGTTATGATGTTACAACATTTAAGACTGGGTTCAATATAGTTAATACTTCCCACCAATGCTGATGTTGTTGAGCACTTATTGCACACTTTTATACAGCAATTACCTACATATAGGTGTTGTAGGAAAAACTGACCTGTTGCCGTGTTCTCTATATAAATCTTTGAGAGACAGAAGAAAAATTTGAGATGTATATGGTTTCCCTATCCATTTGGTTGACTGTAGCAAATAGGGAGGGGTGTTGAATTTAGGCTAAAGTATCTTGTAAGGGCATCCTGTCAGATAGAATATATTTTCTGTGGGATGCATTTGTTTTCACAGGTTACAATATCAGTTCTAACAAATGACCAGCTATATTTTGCTTTTTAAGCAAGTCTTGGACAAGAATCCATGGTGGATGAACAATATGGATAATCTAACCAAAAATGGTATTGACCACTTCACCTCCTGCTCCATTGCCTCAAATTCCTAAGATGTCTGCATACTCTGGTATCTTTTTTCTGCTATGACATATCTTGATTAACAAGGGTTTTGTAAGGAATATTCTTCAATCATATTTATGGTGCATTATTTGTTTATAATAAATGGGGTGTTATATGTTGAAAAGCAAAGTAGTAAACGCACCATTAATGCTCTATTTTGATAAATGATGAATGGGGGACTCACACTCACAGCAAACTTCCAAATCCATAAAGGGGGTTTTTTTTCATTCATTTATATTAGAACCACCGTTATACTTTTACTTCTGGGAAGGTGTCTTCTAATGTTCTCGGAGGATACAGACTATCAGTTACTCCATATCAGTAAAAAAAGTTGAGAAATCAGTTTTGGCAACACCTGATGCTGTATTAATCTGATTTCATTTTCTTGATTTTCAATTATTCCCTCCACATAAGCAATTAATATGGGAAAATGTTTGTATTAAAAGAACAATTTAGGCAATTTAAAGATGACCACACAATAATTAAAAAGATTGGATTTGTAATTTGGCAGACTTGCTAATACTAGATGACCTTGTAAAATTTTAAGTCTGACATTGTATCAAACACTATTCAATGTTTTGGGTTCATGGGAATATGTAATACTCAAGAACTTTGTTGGATTCTGTAGTGTTCTGGATACACACCTTTTATAAATTTTAAATCCTTACTGATAAGAAACTTGATTTGTTGAAGGGTGCGGAAGAACAATTTATAAATCACAATATGCCACCCTGTTACAGCTATTCTGGAAGACGAATTTGATGGTATCTATTTAACAGAGGAAAGTGCACATTAAAAATGGTGGTCGTGAGTAAGAATAATTCGATCACTGTTTTAATCTTTAGATTATAGAACAAGGTTTTGTAGCAGGCTAAACTGAGCAAAATCTAAAGTAAGTAAAAAAAATCTTATTTATGTTATATTTGATCAATTAAACTCTACTCCTATTTGTATTATGTAAACACAAGATATCAATACTTATGTTTACTTCTTTGTTTAAAGTTTCATTTAGAAAGGATTATTTGGAAGACTGTTAGTGTAGCACTTTATTGTTGCAGAGTGGATATTGGCTTCCAAGACCATAACATGAGATTGGAAGGCGGACTGTCCTTTTATCTCTCCACACCCTCTCCCATTTGTCGCTTTTCTGTACTCTTGGTTTCAGATGATGTGCCACTAGTACCACACGAAATGCCTTTTTTCGTCAGGTCTTCCACTTTTGCTGATTGCATGTGACATGATGTTTCTCCTCTTGCTTCTGTGACATTGTTTGGATTTAGCATGACAAAGCATGGACTCTAGGACTATATTTCATGCTTTTTGCTGTACCAGCAGACAGTGGTAGATTTCAATCTTCAAAACTTACTGTACACTTTTCTGTAACATATAATGTACAAAACAAATGTCTCTGAAATCCTATTAATTTGTAAATTTTCTTAGTTATAAATGCAAGCTTGTTCTTGAAATCTCCAATATGGTAACTTTTTTACTTCATCTGATTTTCATGTGTATTTTAAATAGAACAAAACATTTTATGGCCCATCTAGTATTTCCATTCCAAGATTCAAGATTCAAGATTCAAACATTCTTTATTCATTATTATGTACAACGGTACAATAAATAGCGTTTTCCAATTACAAGATGGTCTAGACTTAATACTAGATAGGACTTTATTATTCGATTTTATTTATGTTAAAATATTTATTATGTTATACCAAACATAGAATGGCCCAATCCTTGATTCCTTACAACAGTTAGGTCAGGAATTGCTTAATTCTAAGCCTGAGAAAATATTCATCTAGCGAATAAAGTGATAAATTTATTAATTAATCTTTCGCTTTTGTTTTGGAATTTAGATAAATTATTTTCCAGTAAAATATGCCTTGGTAGTTCATATACAAAATACTGTGTTCCCATATATTTAGGTTTTTTCTTAAAAAATCTAAATGATGTGTTTTTCAACCTGTCTATTTAATCGAGTGTCTGTGAATTATGATTATTTAAAGATAAAATCGGCGTCATGTTCTGTTTTACGTAAGGTTCATAGTTTCTTATAATATAGAGCCCATTATACAGTTAATATTTTTAGATTAGCAAAAAGATGTTGAACTGAGTCTTCTCTTTTTAATTTGAACATAATTCTTAATTGATTCTTTTGTTTGTATTAAAATTCTATCTAATATTTCCTTTTTTTTGTCTGCTCCTATTTATGCTTATTCCCCATAAGGCAAGAATGTGGAGTGAAACTAAAGAACAAATATAGTTATTTTTAATGTTTCCAAGCTAAATGTACTTTGCCCATTCGTCTCAGAGCAAAATTATGCCTGTTGACAATTTTGCCCTACGCACATGATCAGTGTGCTTATCCCCCAATAACTTAGGTTTTCGTCAATTAAAAGCCCTAAAATTTTGTTACTTCAACTTGTTCTATTATTTCGTTATTTATAGCTTCTTGTGGGTTATTTTTATTCCTTGTTTGTTTTGTACAAAAAATGATATAAATTAAGATTTACTTGAGTTTTAGTAGGAGTTTTTTATGATCCAAAAATTATTTGACAATTGGACAAAAGTTAATAAAATGATGAAACTTCCAACATTTTCTTTAGTGTCTCCTGATATTGTTATATTTCGATATCTGTCATGAGCAAACAAACACATAGTACTGAACCAAACAGGGATCGCATCCAGGTAAAACTCCTTCAAGTAGCAAAGTATAAACAAGAGAGGTCCACAGGACCAGAATCCCCTGCTGGACACACCATGTTTTAATTATTCGTCTCTGGGAATTGAACTGTGCCGGATGTAATTGTATTTTTCTGAAAATTCTGATAGTTGAGATGTTCAATCTCAAGCATACTGCTGTCTATTTTTGAGATAAGATTCAAACCATTCCAATTGTTTTTCCAGTAATCCACTAGTTTTTTCTAATTGACATTTAAAAGTTTTTTATGAGACACCCCCCCCCACTGTCAAAGGCTCTAGTCATAATCGTAAAAATTACCACCTAAAACTTTTATCCCCTTTATCAACTGATTCGATTATTGTTTGGATGAACTCAATTCCATGCAGTAATTGTTGATCGAACCTGACTGAAAAACCGTGTTGTTCTTTATTCTATCGGGAGTTGGTGTTCTAACTAAATAATCTACTCAACTGAAAGTGAACAAACTCTTTCAAGTATTTTTGAAAAGATGGGTAGCAATGACACAGGACGATAGCATGACAACATCATTAGGAATTCCTTTTTTTAAAAATGGGAACCTACTCACTAAGCAATGTTTTTTAAGTGATTCAGGGAATATATCCAGAGATAATAGAAGAGTTTATCACATGCTCAATAAGGGTTTTCAATATAACAGGGAGGACTTTTTTTACAATATCAATTGGAAATATCAGTCATTGCCACGGCAGAAAATATTTATTTTCTAAAGGATTGTTAACTATTTTTTGTTAAGGATTTTCCTTTCTGTTTATGGTTTTAAACTGTAAACCTAGATTGGGTTTGAAAAAATTGTTCTTCTAACAAGTAAGTTACTATTCACCCTCGAGGAAATCTTTGGTTTTTAATAAAACTAAGGATTTTTTGCAATGCAAACTTACTGAATTACAAAGAAATTCATTGAAATAAACTTTGCTATGCTGAAAATAGGGTTCCTTTACTAAAATCTCCATCTTGTTCAATGTTAAATAATTATTGCTTTGCAGGTTAGAATTCTTTATTTATCCTCAGTTTTATAATTCAGATTTCCCAATGTCATTTTAGCATTTTGTGTTTTTTAGATATTTAACTTAATTTATTATTAAAAAAATGTTTTCTTATTCCTATTTATAATAACAACTAGTTTTTATTAATTCTTGTTTGGAATGTTTTGATTAAATAGTTTTAGAATCGTTCATCCCTTATTTTTTCCTAAATTCTTTTTCCAAAGTTGATTGGATTTTTGTTTTTTTCTTACATTTTATTTCGTCAGTGATCCATTGATCAATTTTTTTTATCTTTGATATTCTACCATAAGTTTTGGGAGGAAACTATTACTAAAATGGCTACATAAAAATATTTAAAATAGGTTTCCAATACTTAGTGTGTTAATTGTTAGAACGTTGATATACCTCCATAAAGGAATTCCTGAGATAAACATTTACTAAAGGTTAGACAATATTTATTTGGATTAAAGAATTCCTGCAAATGAGTTTATTTTGAAATTTTCTTGTTTTATATTTAAGTTAAAAATCTCCAAGTAATTGAGCATCATGGTCTGAAGATGTGGTGTTATGAGTCCCTGTTTACTTGCATGTTCATAATCTTTAATATTACTAATTATATTTATTCTATAGCTGTTCTCCTGATTGTAAGATTGTTACTCTTGTCGGAAAGTCCATCACTTTATATCTCTAAAATTGTGTGATATTAAGTACACTTCACAAAGCCTTTGTAATAAATTATCTCTTTTTAAAACATTTAATGGTTTCAGGTCCCCAGTTAATATTACATTTTTGGTATTGTGTTTAAGTTTAAAATAGAACATAAAACTTTCAAAATTTTGCACATAAAATTGTAGGAAAAACATTCTTGGTAATTGGAGGGATCTGTAGATTACAGCATAGATACAATCGAGTTAAAATTTTTTCATAGTAATACCCTTCAACCAGACAAGCATTCAAATATTTTGTCAAATCAACAAATTTTGAACTGAAGGAATTGAGGAGGTAACATTCAAAACCTCACATGTCCATCAAATCAAAATTTACACGAAAAGAGAAAAACTCTTCTCCAGCAACCTTGTTTAATTGAAACAAAAAATAAGCTGCCCTACACCTTTTCCTTGTCCCCAAAACACATTTTCTAAAGCTTTCGAGCCTAAAATGTGCTAGGTTCACTAAATATTTAGGTTTAATATTTTGGACATGTGAGGTTTTGTTTGAATCTTTGGGACATGTGAGCTTTTGTTCAGAACTGAGGTTCATTTTGTGTTGTTTTGACTGGATTTCATTTGCAGTAATTGAATGATAAATTAAACTTAAGTAAGCACAAATTTATGTCTAGGTAAAGGTTAATAAGAACATTATATACAGATTACAATATTATATTATTTAACACCACAAAGTTAAAATTACCAAAAAGATAAATTACTTAAAGAATATTAAAGAGTTGAATTTATATTCTAAGGAATTAAAAAAATCATGTATAAAGTGAAATGAAAATCTCTCATTGTGTTTTAATAAGTCTTTACACTAAATGTGAAGCGCACAATCGTCTTCTAGGCAGTCACACTGGGGCACCTCGATCTCTTCCTCAATGGTTGGTGTATTTTCTCCGTGTATTATATCATTGTACCAGGAGAGGCTTTCATCCCTACCCCAATGTTCACCAAACAGGATTTTCAATAGGCCATCAACATCCTTTTTCTTTGCATTGGTAATAGGGTGAATCAAAGGCACTTCTCGAAGCGGAGCCTTTAAAATAGTTGCCCAATTCATTCCCTTTTTTAGTAGGGTTAACTGTTTAAGGTTTTCATCCTCGAACCTAAAATATTCGTTGGCTTTTACCCTCACTTGAGATGGTTGCCTTTAGAGGATACTTTCTTTGTCATAAATATTCTCTTTTTTTCACTGATCATAGCTAATTGGTTTGAGAAAACCTTCTTTCCCCCCCAAACTCTTCAAATCCTTTAGATTCCAGTCAGTGCCTAGAACTTTGACAGGACCCACTTTCCTATACTCTTCCAAATATTCCTCTTTATTTATTATTGTTGGTTTTTTTATCTTTCAATATTCTTTCTACTCTGCCAAAACACTCTGTCTGCGGGTAAAAAAGAAATGTCCACGGACAGGAAAAGTAATTGAAATTGTCTCCAAGTTCCCTTCCGTTTTAGCCAAAAAGTACATCAAACAATGCAAAATATGGTTATTCCTTATTTTGGCCCGTGCACCCATCACAGAAAAGTCTAAGATGGGTGATAGATTCATCGAATCTTGTAGGAGCTCAAAAAATTTATCAGAGCAGGACCCAACTTCTGTAGATCCACGTCCCGCCTGCTCTTCCAGACCACATAAAAAATTCAGGCTTCTTTGTAATTCACATCCGTAATACAAACATTGTAATAGGCTCAGCTGCCTTGCATAGAATGCTTGTTGTACAGGTGTTCGTGGAAGACTCTGAACCTGTTGCATGTCAAAACATTAATGTTACTTCATTGCCTTTAACTTCTTTCAAGAGTTCATAAAATGCTTTAGCGCGTTTTTTGTTTGTGAATAGTCTTTTGGACAAAAAAGTCCTTGCTTCTCATGATGGTGTTGCGCTTTTTATTTTATTATCCATCATTGCACAAAAACTGCAGATGTCCGATGCTGGGGATTTGAATCCGATATTGAACTCATTGCAGAATATACGTCTAAACATAGATTTTGTGACTTTAAGATCATTGGAAATTGTAGAGCTATCATAAATAAGTCCACAACTTTTTAATTGACTAGGTCACTACTGAGGTAGACTCTTTTGGTTTTTTTCCTGCTGTAATGGCTCTCTGAACCTTTTAAATTACCTATAAATTCTCTAACAGAATTTTTCTTTAGAATACTCTTACCACTTACTCGATCCCCACCTCGGTTTTCTACAAAGTCCTTGCCAAGACGAAGTTTCTTCAAAATTTGCCTAACCCTGTCTGATTTGAATTTAGTTAAGTGGCAGAAAAAATGATTTGCAGACTGTGATATTACTTCCATTAGCCACAGGAAACACGTAATGAGCCGAAAAGCTGTGAGATTTACTTTTTTTTAGGTAGGCCTAGGCCTAGGCAATTAGTTGTGCGGGATCTCTGAACGCTTTACTCCAGAATGTGAAATAAGTCTACTTACTTTTTGATCTTGTAGTTGTTTGTTAGAAGAACAGTACAGGTTTTTTCGATAGTTCAATGCATCCTGAGGGCGCACTTTACAGCACTGAAATACCTTAGTATTATGTTTACACGGGGTAAAAACATGCAACCAGATGGAGCAGAATGTCTTAAATTCTTAGCAATTTCACGCTTTTGTAGGTTTCTTAAACTTCTTCCTACTTTCCTTGAGACGTATTTTTAACTAATACACCACTTTCACAGGTAATATTTTCCATATTTTCACATGAAAACACTATGACTACTATTGTAAATGCAAAATCTACAGTGCATAACCTCAAACTGATGGACAGCTATAAAAAACAGCTGACACGTCTTTGACAGGTCACGTGACCTGCAAGGCGTGCTCCTATTGGCTCTTGGTACATGTGAGGTTTTGCTTGGAACTGTCAATAAAATAAGTGAGGTTTTGCTTGGAAAGTGATATTTATATATTGATTTAAAATAGATTTGTGTGAGCTTTTGACTGGAAAAGATGTGTAGTCATAAAGACATTCACTAACAGTTTTATAATCAGTGCTCAGCTCGATTTTTTTCAATTTTGGACATGTGAGCTTTTGAATGTTACCTCCTCAATTATTAATTTTTTAGTATTGAGATGTGTTTTGGATAATATCATTACTCCTCCGCCCACTGAAGATCTAGAATAATAAGAAACATATATTATAACCCGGAACTTGTAATATATTTAGTTCGTTTTCACTCATTTTGTGCTCAGAAATTGCCATGATGTCTGGCTTTAATTCGTCCAAATTAATTCTTAAAATTTCCAACAGTGAGGGGTAAATGTTGCACGTTTTGATGCATAATTGTAAAATTAATCTGAATGTTGTCTTGGTTGTTACAATTTTAATGAGGGGCCATTTCCAGAGCTACATTGGCTAAAAAAGTTTCTGTGATGGTTGGTTGAGGAGTGCTGCACGAGTGAGAAGAGTCATTTTTGAGTAGAGAAACTGTTAGACTCGTTTGAGTGAAGTTCTGATACCCTTCATCTTGAAGTGTTCATTTCTTACTTTAATTAAAAAATTCCTTTATGTGTTAATTCCATTTTTTTTAAATTTCTTGCTGATTCTTCATTGTGTGTAAAACTATGGTAGAATTTTTGCCCTCTGTACTTTTTTTGAAATTTTAAATAATATTTTTTAAAATTAAATGTTCAACTTGAAATTTCATCCCCTAACACAGCCCATGGGGGAGCAAAAATGAGGTGTTTTAAGTTGCTTGTCTTTAAAGGGTCACTTGTTTAGAATGAATAGGATGAATGTAGCTGAGTACAGTAGTCATGTGGAAGGTTGGCTTTTTGAATTGACTTAATTATTTTTTGTAAGCAGGAACGTTATAGACTGTTGCTCTAAAAAAAAATCTCACCATCAGGCAGCTGGTTTGGTTAGGCAAAGATAGATTAGATTAAGGAATCTGTTGGTAATCAGGGACGGCCAAATTCTTCCTTTGAAGATTGCAGCCACGCCAGGCACTTCATATTGCCCTTCACTGTGGAAGTCCCGTTGAAAATGCAGTGTGCAAAAAATCCACTTGATTTTTCCCTCCTTTGTGTTTTATTTATATGAAATTTCTCACATTTTGGTCAAGGATTTTCAATCTTAATTTATCAATTTTGTTTAAAGAATGGGCTTTATTTATTATTTTCATTTGTAGAAATTAGAGTTTCACCTCCATTGAATTCCAAGCCAGATCCATGCAGTAGTTTGGCTATTATTATCTGCTACCGTTATCTTTCCCTCTTCCCTATTCATGTGCAACCCATGTCTTGTAAAGTAATGTCGAGGGGCAGTTGAATCTAAGAGGAAGTATTCTGAACATTGAGTTTTTTGCACATTTTTTGAGCTATAATATTCTCTAGTTACTGAATTAATTTGGTGCTATTTTTAGATCCAAATTCAATGTCCTGTCATGTCTCATTGGAAGCTTGGGCCAGGATAAAGCTTGGGAAAATGTTGAACTTTACTATCGAAGATTTTGCATGTTACTCAATATTTTGGTTCAAATGCTACTGTTTTTCATATACATCATTTGTGCCCGCAATTACTAATAAGTAGTCTTTTTTTATTTTAAATCTTTGCCAAAACTTAGCAACTTCCTCAATCAAACCTGAGTTGAACTTGGTCGAACCGTGGACGGAACACATGATGATAAAGCGTATGTGGTAGAGTTCTTCCGCTGAACCAGACTACTCAAATTGTTTTTCCGATGGTCTATCCAGCCAAGATTAGAAACTATTTAGATGTTTTTTACATTTGCTGTACTACAAATTTTCCTGTTGTAAACATTGGTTTTTATTAAATATATTATTCTCATTATCACATGCAATTTCTTGATAAAGCTGGTGTGATTGGCTGTCACATTCAATTTTCCTAGGCCAATGGCGGGAAAACTCAATGTTAGCACATAGTACGGTATTTTGATTTTTTCCATATCTTTCAAAGGGTCCTTAGTTAGTTTGTTTTTATTATCATTTTTGTAAAATTTCCAACAACAGCCCTTTTGAGGTTATGTTCTTTTCTTAAAATCTGATTTTTTTAACTCCTTGAATCAGTATTTTTGTTTGAAAGTCTTGAGTTTATGTTTATCTTGCTGATAACTGTATTTCAGAGTCAGAATTATAGTTTACTTTTTTTTATTTTTTCCTTCCCAATTTAAAACTTTGTTGCTAGTGTTGTATTACACCGTTCAGTAACCAGCATTAAGGTTGATAGTTTAAGTCTCATCTATCCAATGTTTGTACTTTTACGAGCAGCATCCTCTAGTGTCAATCATTGTAGGTATCCTTTTAATATTATTATTATTGGATGTAGATTGTCAAGATGTTAGAAGAGTTATTTAATCTATTAGGGTGATTTGAGAGCTACTGTTCACATAAACTTGTTTGCAAGTTTTTGTTGTTGCTTTCGAGAGCATACATATCATTTTCCAATCTGCCTTTAGGGACCAATGTAAACCCATGAGCTTTTGTTGATTTGGAACCAAGTTTTTTTGACTTATTTTCTTCATAATTATAATTCAGCTCACTTAAAGCAGGTGGGGTAACATGTGACCAACGATTTTACATTGGACTAAGTACAATATTATGTAACATTATATACCCTAAATATTAGTTCTAAAATAAAAATAAAGAACTAGAGCATAGGTGATGGAAATGATAGCTCCCAACTTAATACTGGTTTGCAACACATGAAATCTCATTTCGGATTATTATTAACTGACATAAAATATAAATATTTATTTCCTTTGTTTACGTTTGGTGGGCCCAGTTACCCCTTCGAGGCCCGCCCCCCACCTCCTGGGTGCAACTGGACCACTTGACTATTAAATATCATTTTTGTAGCTTGTATAATTTTGCTGTGTGGTATCTGTGGCCTGATCCAATATCTTTTTATAATTTTGTATAAAATATTCAACTGACATATGTTAAAATTGATTGAATTTCAAAATAGAAACCCCCAAAAATTGGCAAAGGCACCCACGTTGTGATCGGGAATTAGGGTTCACACATTAAAATAAAAAAAAACCCCAATGAAGGGCCAATATATAAAAAAACACTTTTAAATTAATTGATAACAAATTACACAAATTAAAAACTTAAATCTTAGAACTCGCTTTTAAAAGCCTAACAAAATACAGTATTAATTGACTTAAAATAATAATGTTTGCCTTACAAACACGCATAAACAACTAAATCTATGCAAATACAAAGATCAATGGAGTTGTTTATGCCAGACCATAAAGACAAACATCCATATGGTTAAATAGATTATCTAGTAGGGCATCCCACCAAATTTTTGCAATTATTTTTGATATTATAAAATCCTATATTCGTATTCGTAAATGAGTTTTTTGGTTCTTCTATTGCACCTATTAACATCATTCCAGTCATAATTTTCTACGACTGTCCGCCTTATCTGGCCATCTTCCCAGAAAGACTGCAAAGGGTATTTTTTTCGATTTGCACGTTATTTTCTACATGTTACTTTCCGAAAGGCATTAGCAAATTTTTTCCAGGGAAAAAACTCGCCTATCCATACTTAAAAATGACCATATTCTCCAATGTTTCTTTTTGATTTTTCTTTCAAATGAGAGAAATGGTCTAGAGGGCATGATCACTGGTGCAAAGGCAATATTGAAATTGGGACTTCGTCTTCAACATTCACTTTTTCGTTTTTCTTCTACTAGATATCTAATTTTAAATCCATATCATCACTGCTGGTTCTTGTCTCCAAAAATCATTAAATTTCTTTTTTTCTCTATTTATAAAAAATATTCCAATTTTTTCCGTTTAGGTTGCCACTTTAAGGTTATTTTAAACTTTTATTTGTTTATTTCCCAAGTAGTTTTTCCTTTTTCAACTTTTTTCTTTTTTATCTTTCTCTTTATCTTTCTTTTCTCTTTCTCTTCTAATTTCTTTATCTTTATTAAATAACTCATTCGTTAGTTTATGATTTCACTCCTAATATATTTTACAATTCTTTTAACGCTTTTTCCTCATGTATTGTTCTGGTCTTTTTCTTCTTTTTTTTTTTACCATATCCAACAGCAAACTCTTCAAAGGAATTTACGCTGCCGGATGGTTGTGCGAATACAAAAACCTTACTTCTGCTTGGCACAAAGTACCATGTGCTTGAGCTAGCTTTCTTGGCTGGTTTATGACTTGTACCAGATCAAGGTGGTTTGTTGGCATTACAGCTGATCGTCCAACATAGTTTTACTAGCCTTTACAAGCCTCTACTTCAACAGAAAGGCAGGGCAAAGTAGTCGGGTTCCATTTGCTACTCGAGGGTGGCGCTGGTCTCCAGCAGCCATTTGTGTCCTGAAAGAGGAACAAGCATCTGTTGGGAGTGTCTGCGCAGCTGAATGCATAACTTTCCAGTGGTAGAAGTAAGGCATGTGTACTGGTTGCGTTTTGGCTAGAGGAGGTATATCTAGTGCCCTTGCGGCTGTTCTGTGGATTTAAAACAGAGGAGGCCTTCTGCTTCTACAGAATGGCTTTGGGGAAGCACTGATCTCTGGAACCTGGATGAGGCTTTTACTTGTATTAACAAATTGGCTTGAAATCAGTTTGGTAAGATTATTTCTTATATCTAACCAAGTCATCTTTTTATAAAATTAATGTTCTCAGGAATCATCAAACCTGTTATTACCCTTCCTTCTTACTTTCATCATAGATTCCTGTGGCTTGAAAACCCAACTTACTATGTTTTGTTCGAGTGGGCATTTCCATGTGAAAGATTAGTTATATGAGTTCAACAAAAAATCCTGTTTTACGGGATCTTCTTTCGAGGATTTTTCTCTACTGCCCACTTAGTCCAGAACAACCTTGTCGCCAGTTACTATTTTAGACTTTTAAAAACGCCTACGATCTAAAAAGGCTGTAGTACATGGGGTAGTGTGCAGTGAGGGTAACTTCATTATGGTTACAATTGTTTTTTTTGGGCTAGCCTAATCAAAGTCCTGGTAGGGGGACACGATGAGTGGTTTGGCTTTCTGTGGACCATCATATATCAAATAATATTGGTCTGTTCTTCAGTTTATGTTATGAAAAAATGAGGGTTGTGTTTTCCCATCCAACCTCGTGATGTGGTGGATATTGGCCGTCTTGGGGTCGGCCAAAATTGTCAGAAATCCAATTTTCCATTACATATTTTGCCCTTTGAAATAACGCAAAGAAGAGGGATCGTTTTGCCATCGGCAGGAACAACACATTAAATTACTTCTGAGATGTATATTTTCTTTGTCTCGCCCCACTCTTGAACTAGTTTTGGCGTTTACTTTTTGTACCTATTGCTCCAACCACCTTTGGTTCTACTCGGGGTCATGACAAAAAAGACGTCTCGTCACGATTAAATATTTGTGCTGGTTTCCGCCCTCCTAGTTTTAAGATTCTCAAAACAACTTGTTCTAAAACATCAAAAAAGTTATATATTACCCAAGGGTTTGTTTTGATGCGCATCTTACATGCTCATAAATACTCTGTGGGTTTCCCTAATGGACAGTCCCATTGCCTTGCCTTAAATAGATATAAAAAAACCAGTCAGTGCCAGGGCGTTTGGTCTTCTAAACCTACTTTCAAATGTTGTTCTCGTTCCCTTATGTATAACTGAACCAAGTCTCTAGATACAGTTTTTCTTCTTTAGACATAACCCAAATCCCGTTTTTATTCCCATTATTTTTAAACAGTCTGCTATTTCCTTTTTCTTATCCTTGTGAGGACTTAAATATGATTGTAACTCCCCACACCACCACCCTTACGCTTCTCTCGATAAGTCAATTAACCAGTTCCACGTGTCCCTCTAATGCGGTGTTTCAATGTAGAACGCGGGATTTTATTGAAACAAAGCTGCACCCCGCGTTGTCCTTGATCCCATTTTTGATGTCTTCGAGAGCCTTATTGAGATCCTCCGAGGAGTACGCGGTTCCAGCTTCCCTTTTGAGTCTTTCTTATATATGTTCTCACCATAACTGTATTCTGGAAAAAAATACCAACCTTAGATAAAAATAGAACAAAATATAATTAATCACAGTATAAGGAAGACTGAAGATAAATTTCCAATTCCTTACAAATATGTAAAAAGCATCAATAAAGGGACGATAATAGTGTAAATTACTAATTTATCATCTAAGAAGCATCTTTTAAGAAAGTATGCATATATGCATAGTTAGAAGAAATTTAATTTAAATCTGCCAATTGACACAACAGATAGCGACAGGGGCAACTTGTGGTCCTGTGGGGCATCTGGGCCCAACTACATGTTCCCCGTTACCCCCTACATTGTGGTCCAGGTTTACTCCCAGAGAAACAGCCAATTCCCTGGGGTAAATGGGCCACCTATCCTAACCTCAATCACCTTACTGAACACATGTGCTAAATTCGAATGAAAGTATGTCGTTTACCATATGGTTTAGTAGTTCTAGCAGCAATAAACATAGTAAAAACACTTACCTTAGTCATTCAAAAAATCACTGAAATAATCATGACCCGGTGTTGTTTTAAGAAAAAACAGGTTAACTTTTTCATATCTTCTTCTATCCTTTAAAAATAGTACATGAGAGGGTTATGATTGTTGTTTAAGACAGTAAACAGATGTTCTCAGTGCTTCCAACAGCTAAAAACCAAAATACTCCGTTATATTATAACAAATAGAGTGGTTTATAGTGGCGCCAGTTACCCCCTGGGTGCCTGTTTACCCCAACCTACCCCTATTCTACATGCTCCAGTTTCTTTATGTTCCGTAATACAAAACATTGAAAATATTGGCATTTCCTTTTTTTTTCAACACTAGTAAGTAATAGCAGGCCAGTGAGGGTGACCTCTTAATTTTACGAATAACTAAATCATTTATGTTTAAAATTTATCATTTTTCAGTTTGTAATATTAACGATGACATTAATTAGAATACACGATGTTAGATTCAATAAGCTGTTGCTAGGTAATGCGTGCCAGTGCACAGTCAAGCAAAATACTCTATGCATTAATGACACACTTAGCGTCACCATTAACAATCATCCCAAAATGTAATTGTTAATAAAATTATAATAAAATAATATGCACTGTAAAATCTAGGATACAATAAATAATATAACAAAAATAAATTAATTTTCATTAATAAGATGCCATAATAATTTAGTGCGACATCTCTGTATTATAGATGTTAAAAACTGGCAAAAATTATATTTACTGATATGTTGTTTTGAACCTGAAGACCCTCAGGTTATTAGTCTGTTACTTAACCAGGTAAGCTACAAAGAACTCTGACAACAGAAGTTAAATTCATTCAATCAAAGTTTCCCCCACTGATTGGAAGATAACAGATTGACTGTTGATAATAGGTAGAGTGTTATAAGAGTCTCAAGGGTTCAGTTGTCTTCTGTATAATGAAGGGTTAAGTAACCTTGTCTTATCTATAGAAGTTGCAAAACACAGAAAATATATTCAGCAATTGTTTTTAAAGTTCTTTGAGATTTTAGGCAAATTATAAAAGGGATTCCAAACATCAAAAATCACCACCTGGCCCAAATTTGTAAAAAGGGCTACCTTAAAAACTTACACACACTTTACCTGAAATTTTCTACGACAAAAGCACTTTTTAAATCACTGTATAAATATCATAAGTTTTGTGGAGCCAAAGTAATAGTACACAACCGTGGTCTGCATTACTCTCCTACCTCCACTTCCTCGCAAACTCCATCTGTAAGTCAGTGCAACTTGATCCAACTCCTAGACAGTTTAAGTGGGCTGTAACTTAAGAGGAGCTTCGTTATATTAGCTTATTTTTATCCATCTGGTGATATGAAATTATAAGATATATAAATTCATAATAACCAAGCAATCATTTAACTATAGTATGAGACATAATGCAGTTGCAACAAGCATGAATGTTTTGTTTTTTGTTTTGCTTTATTTCTTATATATGTAAAAAAATTTCAATCAAGATCATTTTAGTTAATTCTTGGCTAAGAAAGCTAATATTCATAGCAATCTATCAAGTTTAAACATTATATCTCAGCTGCTTCAGAGTGTATATAATTAACCAATTTTATTGTTCATGGACGCGCTAGTAAAAATTTAGTTGTTTAGTTCTCGATTTTACATAGTATGTCTTACGACTAGTTAAAGTGATGATGTGCATATTCTCTACCTTACTCTGTACAAATGTCAGCATTATAAAATTGCCGTGCCCTCCGATCTAGAAGCTTTCTGAATCCTAGTTTTACTTTTTCCTATCCGTACAAAATCCGAGGATTTCCATGAATACTATTTGTAAAACTAATTTTGACTTCATTGCTACTCGAAGGAAGCATGAGGAACTATTTAATCTATTTTCAATAAATCATATTGTAGTATCTTGCTTGGTCGTTTGTGTAATTCCCGTCCCAGCTCCTTTGGAAAATCTTCTTTGGAGAGCCGGGATCTTTGGAGATCATGTTGCTTCGGGCTGTTAAGCTTGTATTTTTTGGAGTAATTTATCGCTGTGGCCCGAGGTGGTTGTCGCCGAGGGTTGCTAAGTATGTGTTTGTTGGCAGACAGAAAGAATGTGTAGAGTGTTAAAGTAAACCTATTTATATAAAAATAGAACGTTTTATATTCTATATTAATATTTATACATGTTATAACTTTAAAATTCATCGCGGTATATATTTGAAAGCGATCATATATTTTGGGCTTTCCAATATAAGACTAGATTATAAACACTACATAGTGCGTTTTGCTTTTATTAAGTATTTTGTTGATAGTTTTTGATATACATAAGCGATCCTATTAATTTTATTCTGGAATTATTATTTATCACCTTGATTTAAGATTTGATATTTGCTTTGAAGATTATGAATAGTTTTGTACATATAATCATATCCGCAGGTTAAGGTCAAGAAAGGAATTATTTACTCTTAACGATTGCCTGAAACAAAATAAAGAGAATTTTCATTAAATTTCATATTTTATTTCACCTAGAGTGATCAATCATAGCTTATTGCACAAGAAACCCCCATGGACGTGATGCCTTACCATTTGGCAAACAAAGAATCTGATTGATTAATAAATTTGTGTGTGTGTGTGTGTTTTGGGGAGTTTTCATTTCAATACAATGTCCAGGATACTACTTTTCTGCAGTCTAAAATTGTTTATTATATACATAGCTTAGCATAATATATTGTCTTTTTAATAAGCTGAATAGTTAATTTGATGGTTAAAATACATTCATAAATTATAAGTATTGTTTTAATTCATCCTTGTTTTAGTAATGTTATAGTACCCCTAAAAAGGAACTTTCTATCAGAGTAAACTTCTGTCACTTCCCTCTTTAAACGATCTCCCACATCATCTGGTATCATAATATTTGTGTTATTGAAAAGTAACATCAATCAGATAATGACATATGTTGATATGTTGTTGACTTTCACAAATTAAAACAAGTCATTAAACATCCTTTCTAATAAGTATTGTATTTGAAGTAATAACTAAAAATCAATGGACAGGATTTAATTTAAATTATGATCAAAATGTCATTACTTCCTTTACTAGACTTCTAGATTACATTGATCCCTAAAGCAACAGATACAGCACATTTTATTTAAGAAAATAAATATAATTTTTATCCTTATTTTTTAGCTGTTATAAATAAACGTTTAAATTGTACATTATTTTGTGAATATTTAAACAATTATCGAAAGGTAACCTAAATATCAAAAGACTGAAACAGGTGAGTTTAAAAGAATACACCATCAGTGTCTCTTATTATCTCCCATCTTCTTATTATTGATTACTGTACCACAATGACAATATCAATAAACTAACAGTCAGTTTATTTAACTACCCATTCCAAAAGAATGCTTGGCCCACAGTATTGAAATAACCTTCCTTAAAACAAATGTATAATACCGATAAA
>NW_025785945.1:0-17806 GCF_021130785.1 Homalodisca vitripennis | reverse complement strand
GTGAAATTTTATGTAAACAAATGTTTTTGGTTAAGCATTACCACATCATAAATTCAAATTCAAATTCAAATCTTTATTTGTCATTAGGCTATATTACAAGCAATAGACATTGTCATACTAATACTAAATATACTATGCAGTATAGAAATTGTCATAACTACAATAATGATAAAAATCTTCAATAGAATATGGTGCAGTCCTCACCAAAAAACTTGTAATTATTGTTTTGAATACATTAATACTTAATTTTTTTACATATTCAGGTAAACTATTATACAATTTAATTTGCATATATTTATGACTGTTTATCACTTTTTGGAGTCTGGTACTTGGTAAATTAAGATTATCACAGTTCCTAGTATAGTGGCTATGATACACATTGCGTTCAACAAAATCAAAATCAGATAAATGTTTTTTTAAACATATAATAAATTACACAATATATACAAGCTAGGTACAGTTAAAATCTTAAAACTAATAAAATATGGCTTAACAACTTTCTATCTGACTTATAACCAGCCATAAACTCGAATTGCCCTTTTTTGGCATAAAAATACATCGTTAGCTCCAGGACTATTTCCCCATAGCAATATGCCATAGTTCAAGTGACAATTAAAAAATGCAAAATAGGCCATACGCAAACAATCAGAATCAACATTATACTTAAGCTTAAACAATAAGTATAAACACTCTAGATAGTTTAGTAATTAGCTGCTCAGTATGATAATGCCAACTAAGTTTTGAGTCCTAGATGAATACCGAGCAACTTGACATGCTGATTGACTAACTCTCCATCTACTTTCCTTAATGTAAAGATGATTTGTTCTGACTTATCATCATTAAGTATTAACTCATTTGCTGAGAACCAGTCACCAGCCCTTTCCACTAATAGAGCAGATTCACGTTTCACATAATCCAGAGAGTAACCCTTAACCAGTGCTGATGTATCATCTGCAAAGAGGACAGACTGATGGGGGAGGTTGGATGGAAGATCATTTAATCATAATGACAAATAGGAGTGGCCCCAAAACAGACCCTTGGGGAAACACCTCTAACCACTTCCCGCATACGAGACACCTGATCCCCCATTACAAACCACCTGTTTTCTGTTCACAAGGTACGAACGTATAAGGTTTAATTCTTTGGGTTGCCCATTACACCATACTTAGAGAGCTTTTTTAAGCAGTATTTTGTGCGATATAATATCAAAAGCTTTTCTCTCAAATCTAAACAGAGTCAAAAGCCAAGAAAGAATTTTTTTTCAAATGCCTTGAGAACTTCAGTAACAACCTTTTCAAACTGCATCAATGGTAGATTCCTTACCAGCTAAAAAACCAAATTGTGCATTCGTTAAAGTAATTATTTTGTACAAAAAAAAAAGAATATAGTCGTCTTTTGATAAAGTGCTCAATAATTTTAGAAAAGATTGGTACCAGAGCAATTGGTCTAAAATTAGCAAGTTCATTCTACATTCTTCTTCTTTTGAACTGGGATAACTTTAGTAACTTTTAAACTTTCAGGAAATATTCCTTGATCTAAAATTTTATTTATTAAATAATACGTAACAGGAAGATACAATTGCTGGTCATTATACACTTTATCATCTTGTTTGAGAGGCCATAGTAGTCCTGACTAATAGAACCTTTCAAGTTAGAAGTTTATATGCAACACCTCTGCCTCTGACGCTGGATCCCAGGCCTGTCTAGCATCTGGAATAGATTTTATTTTGTTGACATTATTCATATAGTCAATTATGACTATGCTTCACAGAAATTGCCACTACTGTTTGGACCATCCTTAGCAACAGATTCACCTACACTAACAAAAGTAGTCATTATTAAACGTATCTGTTGAAATTGAAGGAAGGTTGCTGTTTCTTTCTTTACACCAACTTCGTCTTTAATTACCTTCCAAGCAGTTTGACACTTGTTTGTTGCATTATTGATCAGGTTTTCATTATACTTATACTTAGCCCTCCTGATAAGATTTCTATAAGTTGCCCTACAATTTAAATAATTTTTGTCTCTAGTATCCTTAGTATACTTATACCTATTGTACAAATTTATCATAGTATTCCTAACCCTATTTAGTTTCAGGTGTAAACCATTTTATTATTTGTTTTCTTGCTTCTACCATTAATTAAATTTACTTTTTTATTTTTTAAAGGACAATAAATATTAAAGTTAGTACATACAACATCCATAAAATGATCAAAGGCAGCACCAGCATCTTCAACCTCCAACAATCTGAGCCAGTTCAGATTATTTAAACTACTGACAAATTGATCAATATTGCCTTTTCCCATTAGCCTAAAGCGAATTATTTTTGGGACATGTTCAGGCTGTTTTACAACTATGGCATCTGTATTTAACCAGATAAAAATCATGGTCAGATACTTTAAAGCAGCCTATGTTGGACTGTAATCTAATACGAGGGCTGTTCAGAAAGTAACCTCCGGTCGATTGAAAAAAATACACCAAGTTAAGTAAAAATATTTTAATATATACATCTTACAACTACATCTTTGCACTATTTTTCGACATAGTCCTCCATCACGATTGAGGCACTTATCGTATCTCTTCACAAGCTTTGAAATTCCTTCTGCATAAAAATCACCCGCCTGTGCCTTGAGCCAGCCTGTGACCGCATCTTTGAGCTCTTCGTCGTCATCAAAACCGCTGGGACCCGAGCCATTTCTTCATATGCATGAAGAGGTGATAGTCGCTTGGCGCCAGATCTGGGCTGTAAGGTGGATGGTTGAAAACGTCCCACTTGAAGGACTTAAGAAGGGCTGTTGTTCTGCAAGCAGAGTGAGGACGGGCGTTATCGTGCAAAAAAACGATACCGGAAGTCAGCATACCACGGCCGTTTGTTTCTGTATAGCCCGTCGTAATGTTTTTAGTGTTTCACAGTACATGTCTTGATTAATGGTCGTCCCACGTTCCATGAATTCAACCAACAACACCCCTTTGGCATCCCAAAACACCGTTGCCATCAGTTTTCTGGCAGAAAAAATCTTGCTGGGCTTTTTTTGGTTTGGTAGGCGAATCTGAATGTGCCCACATCTTTGATTGTTCTTTTTGTCTCAGGGTTTACGTACTTAATCCAGGTTTCGTCACCGGTCACTATTCTGTTTAACAATGGTTCTCCTTCGTCCGCATAAACGTGACAGAAAGTCTAATGCAGAGGCCATTCTTTGAGTTTTGTGGTGGTCGGTAAGAATTTTTTGGGCACCCCATCGTGCACATAACTTACGGTAACCCAATCTTGCTGTCACTATCTCGTACAAAAGAGTCTTAGAAATCTGTGGAAAATCAGTAGACAACTCCGCCATTGTGAAACGTCGATTTTCACGAACTTTTGCATCAACTGTCTGAACGAGTTCGTCAGTCACCAAGGATGGTCTACCACTCCTCTCTTCATCATGAACGTTTTCTCGTCCACTTTTAAATAAACGTACCCATTCACGGACAACTCCTTCACTCATAACTTGTGGTCCGTACACGGCACAAAGCTCACGATGAATAGCTGCTGCAGAGTATCCTTTGGCTGTAAAAAACCGTATAACAGCACGCACTTCACATTTGGCGGTATTTTCTATTGCAGCACACATTTCAAACTGCCACAAAAACTAAACTAGCGCAGGTACGATGTTCACTCGACTACAGCTTGATGCCGACTGACCTGCTTAGTGCGTGAATGCACAGATGGCGCGCTACTTACTCCCCTCCACTACCCGCACTGTGACCAACCGGAGGTTACTTTCTGAACAGCCCTCGTATTAGTTGCCAGATTGTCAAGGCAGTAGTTACCCCTAGTAGGAGTAAAATTTGTTAAGTGGAGGTCAAAAGACTTAAGCAAGTTGTTAAGCATTCTACTCTCCTTTGAATCACTTAATGTACATACATTAAAATCAGACCCTAAAATTACTTTAACATGGTCAGAATTATCCAGAACTTTACTTAAAAAATTTTCAAGTACCTCTAAAAACATTGATAATTTAGAACTTGGTGTTCTGTACAGTGATATTAAAATTACTGGTTCTTTACTTTCTAATTTTACGGTAGCAACTTCGAAAACACCAGGTTTACAAAACTCATCAACATTCAATTCCGCAACACAAATGTCTTCCTTAACCAGCACGGCAGCACCACCATAGTGTTGTTGAGGTCGGCAGTAGGTAGCAGCCCACTTGTAGCCTTGAGGGACGTACAGGGGTACCTCGTGTGGAGATAGCCAGTGCTCATTGACAAGGGCAACATCAAAGTCATGTTCATGTAGAAGGAGAGTAAAGTCTTCAAGCTTGTTGCGAATAGATTGCAAGTTAATATGCACAACCTTAAACCCAGCATTAGGAACATTTATAAAGTCTTTTCCCCTAAGGCCTTGGTTCGTGGGGATCCCATTTCCACTTGTAACTGAGAGTATGGTATTGGAGGGAAGTCGTTTCCCGAAAAAACAAAAACTGTCTGTAGTCACTGAATGAAAACTCAAAACCATTTGCCTCTTGATTACTCATAAGGGGTGTTGAAGTACTTGGTGCTGGTGAGCCACCAGGGACCAGGGGGTCATTAGATGGCAGTAAGCTTCCAGGAGCTGGTGGACCTCTGACACTCAAAAGCAGGTTATCCGGTGCCGGCTGAACACTATCAGCCGCAGGCGGTGAGCCCAGATATGAAGGTGTGTCCAGGCGGTCAGGACTTATTTGATGTTGAACATCACCACCCCCCACTGCACAGATACCAGCCGCCTCACAGATTTCCTGAGCAAGCCATCTCTTGCCTCTCTTGTTGAAGTGCAACAATGTAGTTCCATTCTAAATGCTATTTATAATAACACTATTCGATAGCGCATATAATTTCCTACAAATAAAAAAATAATCATTTAATTAACATAAAAACTAAGGATAATACAAAGCAAAGCGTAATAGGTTACAAAAAACGTCAAAAACAGGGCTGGCGGTTTTGGCTAGTACAGTTGGTTCGGGCGCTAGCGTGATGGGTAGGACGGCGGCAGCCTTAGGCGTTGGCGCCCAAAGGGTTTAAATTTTAATCCTATTATAATCTTAAAACCAAAATAGAGGAAAATGTGCCCAAACATAATGTAATCATGGAATCACACACAAAACTAGCCAGTAATAAAACATAAAAATGTTTAAAGGCTACTGTAGTTGATTAAATGTAAATTTTCATGTATATGTATATATTCAACCATAGGGTGTGGTAGTCATAAAAAGAAAGTTATATTGAACAAAACGTTTACTAATAAATCCAACATATCACTTTGAAATTGTATTACAAAACAATTGGTGTCACAGAAGTTAAAATCTTCTAAGAGACTTTAGATTATGTTGGTGTTTGATGGCAAGTGCTCGAAGCTTGTGCCAGTACTCAATCGTTTCAGGATCCAATTCACTCAGGGATTTGGTTTTACCTGCAATCATTTAAGGGTACATTAAAACACATTTTAATTTATATATATATATAAATACATACTTTTTGAAGGCAATCCAAAAAAGTAATAATATCAAATGTAACATGTGCAATCCTTGTAATAAGCCACAATGCGGAATTTGTAACATGTTAATAAATTTTAAATCTTTTAAAAGTAGTACAACTGAAAAAGAATATCCTATTAAAGGTAACACTGACTGCACTACAACAAAACGTCATTTATCAACTAACCTTAAAATTCTGTCTCAAAGATTATATTGGAAAATATCAATCACTCCATTAAGAGTGAGAATGACCAATCATCGGTTTGATGTTGTTCATCAAAATTACGAGAGACCATTATCTGCTCATGCAATTCAACACAGTCAAAATAAATTAGAAAATTGCTTCCGTCTAAAAGAAATTTACCATTTAGAGTCAAATCCCAACCAAAATACTAATTTGATAAATTTAAGAAAAGTTGAAATCGCACATCAATTAATTTTATGGATAAGCAACCAGATGGATATAACCTAAGGTAATTCTATATTCCTTGTTATATATTTTTTTAGTTCTATGTAAACATTTACAAATATTCTACTTACAGCTGATTGGAATCTTGTTGTTAATGGTATTTATTTGTTAAAATTAATTTTTGGTTATGATTTTAATTTTTGGTCTGAGTTCCTGTTTTGTTTGTCACATTAAATCAGTGTGTTTCTGACGAAATGTTCTGAGAACTCGAAAATTAAAACATGAACACTGGTTTTTCTGTTTTATTTTAACTTTGAACTACTCTTCATAGTGTATGTACTATGAAGAGTATTTTATTGCATTGAATAATATAGTTATTATTAATACTATTTGCATTAAAATTACATACTAAAACAAAAACATGACACAAAACAAAATTTGTAACAGCAATTTTTATTAAAGAATTTATTTTTGTATTGTTTTATTATTTACAATACAGAGTCTACAAAAATTTTGGGAACAGCATTTTATTTTAGAGCTATTGCATATAAATCAACAAAACTTTACACATACAATTAATCTACCTTTTAAAGCAAATATAAATTTTTTCCATCATACAGAGGATGGTCTACAAGGAATCAGAAGAAAATCTTAAATGAGAGGAGTAGGTCGAGTTGTACTCTCAACTCTGCTAAATAATGCAATGGTCACAGTCACTCATATCACAACGGTATTTGTCCTGCATGTTCCTGGAGCAGCATACTGACCAGCATCGACATCCAGCTCTTCTAACCCAAAAACACTAAACTAAAATGCCTATCTCTTAATAAAATTCAAGAAACTATCGTTTTTTAACATTCTCAAAAATATATTTCAGACAAAATTCAGTGAAAACTTAATGACTGGACATTAAGGATATTAGAATCAGCCAGTGGCACCAAGCGTTACATTACAGCTAATTGAAATGTGCATGAACACATAATGTGTTCTCCAACACCATTTATTACAGTGCACCCACAAAACTGAACATTTTTTAAACCAGAACATACACTGTATGAAATACTGTTTAAAACCGAAAAAATGTACTAAACACCAATCCATCTAACAAACCAATTGAATAAAAGAGATTCAAACCTCCGTAACTCTCCACAAAAACAAAATTGAGAACTTGAAGGATATGAGAGAACCATAGTCTTAATACACTAACACTATCTATGTAGCAACACAAGACTAGTCATTGACCAAAACATCCTCACAGGTAAGCTCACAACCCCAAAGAAGTTCTTGAAAAATTTAAACAATATTACAAAAAAATCTTCACCAAATTGGCCAAAATAAAAACTACACAGAATACTTACATGATATAATTGGAAACTAGCTTATAACAGCTTATATCCAGTTACATGTTAAGCCACGCTATTAAATAAATAATCATTAAATGGCCACAGTTATTGATACAGGCTCAAATACTATCTGCATGTCTGAACAATAATGTCTGTTTTAGTAATTATGAAGTATTATTATATGAAATTACTTGTAAAGATTTGCTCATGGAGTTGCCGGAAGATGAAACTCTATCCTTTGAGCTTTTATGATAACATGTAAAGGACCGACACAGAATAAACAAAGAATTCATCCAGATGAGGTCTAAAATATTTCTCATTCTTAACACTTTCACCGCAGAACCTGTCATGTACCGACTTTAAGGCACTGGGATAGTATCAGTGTTCATCCGCTGCAGTCAATGTGTTGAAGAAGGAATGAGAAATTGTTTATTGTTTCCATAATTGTGTAAGTCCATATACTCATCAAATTGTATTTAAAAATACTATCCATAAGAGGTCCTAAACCACACTTACACTAAAAGTTGCCATCTTGGTGATTATTCAAAGTTTGTCCAGCATTCAAGGTGTCAACAGTGGATGAGCTTCCACTGGTAGCAGCAGCTTGTGTTATAAGGGCTATCCAGAGAGTAGATTACGTTTTGCTTTGTAGCCGCTAGGGGCAGGACTATCATGATCATTTTGATGTCACAGTGTTTATCCAAAAGCAATACAAAACAAACAGAGAAAAGCTAAGTTCGAAATTTTGTTTTTTGCATGACAATACCCGATCACATAAAGCAAATCAGACTCGAGAAGTCCTTGAAGTGGGATGTGTTTCCACATCCACCTTACAGTCTGGATCTCGCACCCAGTGACTACCCACCTGTTTTCACCTGGCTTGCGATGCAGCGGTTTGATAACAACATGGAACTGCGGGAGGGTGTGACTACCTGGTTCAGGTGGCAGAATATTACAAACAGTGGAATTTCAAAACTAGTTCACCACTACGATAAGTGCCTAAATTTATATGATGACTATGTTGAAAAATAGTATTTCAGGGTCACTTTCAAATGTGTATAATACAATTTTTTTCTTTTACTTTGTTTTTAGTTTCTATCAAAATGTAATCTACTTTGTGGATAGCCCTTGTATTATAGGCCAGAATAGATGAAATACAAGATTTTGGGTTTTGTAAGGCCTTTAATTAGGAACCATGTCATATATAGTGGCAGTGATTTATTAGCTGATTTAAATGAAGATGATACTGATGCATTATCTGGCAAGATAGCATGTCACAGCAGTGTAAAAATATATTTTGAGAATATAAGTAGCAAATTAGAATATTTTCACAGCACTGGCCACTTGAATGGAACAGTAGTAGGTGAAAACGTTGACACACTCTTATTTATACCGACTACTGGTGGGTAATGTCAACACAGAAATAAGTTGACAATTTATTGGCAACAACTCTATCAATTTTATAAAAGTCATCAACGCTTGCAGTCAGCAACATATCAACTCCAATGTAAACACGGCTTTATAATTGGTTCCTTATACTCAGTTTAGCATTTTTGTAACACCCTTGCACATTGGTGAGTTCTAGATTTTGGAAAAGGGAGAACAATTAGTTATATCAATTAACGGGTTAGCCAGTGAAACGGGAAGATTGGACATGGCCTTGACAGTTGGAATGTGAGTGGCTGGGGTAATAGTGGCCGGCTCCTTTCTACCTGCGTGTCCCGCCATTTAGTTGAGATGGATCGTTGGACGGATGAACATCGCGGCTACGTGGTTAAAGCGTATTATACGAATGGTGAGAGGGTTAGTGAAAACGTGACGTGCTTTTCGACGCCATTTCAACCTACCACGCAACAGGCATGTTCCTTCGGATAACGCAATTCGTTCGTGGATAAACAACCTTGAACAATCTGGATCAACGGTTAAAAAAACGAGGTGAGAGTGCAAAAACCATTCGAACCCCTCAAAATATCACTACTGTTCAACAGGCAATGCTCAAAAGTCCACGCCGATCTGCCAAACAACATGCTCTACGCCTTGGAATAAGTAACACTTCGGTGAGAAGGACTCCTCATCAAGATTTAAATTTTCACCCATACAAAATACAGATTGTGCAATCTCTTAAACCAACTGACCATCAGAAACGATTACAATTTTGTGAGGAAATGGCCAGAAGACTTGAAGAAAATATCGACCAAGTAAACAACTTGTGGTGGATGAGCGATGAGACGCATTTCCACCTCTCTGTTAATAAACAAAACTTCACATACTGGTCTGAGGAAAACCCTGGCACACTTCATGAAACACCTCTTCATACTGAAAAAGTGACGGTTTGTTGGTGCGACAATGTCAGCAAGAGGAATCATAGGCCCATTTTTCTTTGAGGATAGCAATGGAAGTGCTTTGACTTTTAACTCTGTACGTTATGTTGCAATGATCCAGGAACTTTCTTACGCCACAACTCTCCCGTTTTCCAGTAAATGAACACACAATGTTCCAACACACTGCAAGATTTGCTATGAATGCTGTGAATGCTTTGTTTCCAGGTGGCGTCATTTCCCGAAACGGGGATATCCCTTGGCCCCCTCGCTCTCCAGATTTGACAGCCTGACTTTTTTCTATGGGGTTACTTAAAAACAAGAGTTTTTCAAAACGATCTACCTAGAACTATCCCTGCCCTTAAAAAACGAATTCGGGATGAAATTGAAGGAATACCAGTCAATATGCTGCAAAAATGTCATGAGAAACTTCCAGGCTCGGCTGCAGCAGTGCATAGATTCCAATGGAGGGCATATGACAAGTGTTATATTTGAAAAATAATTTTTTCACTTATTGTAGAGTAAATGGCTACCTTTTTTTCTCTATATTTATAACCATTAAATAATAAAATTAATTTTCTTAAAGAATTAGTTACTTATTTAAATCTTCCCGTTTCACTGGCTAACCCTGTACCATGGAATAGCACATCTGTGAGCTTTTTTCCCTTACACCTTGCCCTTCGCTTATATTATTATTCGCCGCTGTATATGTATTCTAACAAATGTATCTTATTTACAGTAATTGCCAATTTTAAAACATTACAAGAGACAGTTAAATTATTTACTGTACTATACTAGTGCAGATTCATAACTATTTACCAATATAAAGATTCCATAACCAGTCCGGATATTCACTGTCCGGCTTTAGTTCGATATCTTCACCACCCTCTGCTAGCAAGTTACTTCCACACAAGTGAGTAACCAGTTTTTTAGCATCAGTTTCAACTGGCAGTCTGATCTTCTCAAAAGATGCACCTCCTGCTTTGCCTTTTAACTTTTTACTCTTTCCAAGAGAAGCAATTGCACCTAGAATAATAAACATTTGTTACCCTGTGATGCTGTATACATACGATTAGGCTATATAAAGTACATATCATGTTCCATGTGAATTCTTATTGTAATGAAACAATAACGATAAATTGATTTTTTATGTCATTTTTTTGTATTGTTTAATAGTTTTTCATAAACACTTTTAAAACTGAAAGTTCTTAACCAAACAAGTTGAGAAAACATTTAAAACAATTTATTTTGTACTCTGAAAAAATTGGTAAAACAAGAAAAATATACTACACAAAAGGTAGCCTACATATACTCGCACACTGAAATACAATTTACAGGAAATTTTTTTGTAAAACTTATACATCACAAAAAAATTCAAACAATAGATTATATGACTTAGTACGGTATATAATTATTATTGTTTACAGAAAACTTCAAAGAAAAATAATCCCTTAAGTGCCACCACTTTACGTTTTATATGGAGAAGAGTGTGTTATCCTATATTTTTCCTTAAGCTACACTAAAAATATCATAAACAATGTCGGTACTTATGTACTATGTGGATCCCACCTATTGTTTTACAAATCAGGTAGAGTAAGGTTATGTTATGTTAAATTACTATCATATCATATCATATCATAACATAACCTAACCTAACCTAGGTCAGGAGACTAGATAGTGGACATGCAGAGCGGGCGCGTGAGCCACTGTACGCGCCTGTCACAGTGGACTGGAACAATTACATGAGAGAAATATGTGTTGGAAAAGAATGTTGGAAAAATTGGTGGTGGTACCAATAAAATAGTTGAAATAGACGAGAGATTGTTTACCAGACGTAAGAACAATGTTGGCCGTGTTCTGCCTGAACAATGGGTGTTTGGTGTTTGGCAGACTCTGCAGGGAAACTAATGCTAGTTTTTTTATTGGTTAAGGTACCGAACCGTTATGCAGCAAGAGTTATGATAGTAATTTAACATAACATAACCTTACTGTACCCGATTTGTAAAAAAATAGGTGGGGTCCGTATAGTGCATAAGTACCCAAATGTAAATGAAGCCAATCAGTTTCGAGTACCTTATGTTGGAACATTCACAGCTCTTTTCATCGAGGTGAATTTTATAACAGAGTTTTAAATAGGATTTCCAATGCATTAGATGATTTTAATTTGTCACTAGTGCAATCTGTAGTAAATATTAGATATGCATTTTGTTTTTGCAATCTGCATTACAGTACTTTGATCCAGTATAATATTTTCTAAAATTTAAATGTAAGCAAATGTGTATGCCTCTTTGGTGAACTTAAGCTGAAAGTCTCAACAGCTATATAGTCTCAATTAACTTTGGGTTACATTTCAAAAATTATCATTATTATTTTGCTGAATTCTAATATATTCCAGGAAACTTTTTCTATTTTTCTCTTTATCAAAACTTTCCTCGGACTTAAAAAAATATTTAAAAATAATTAACCAAATTGGTTGAGTCATTCTTGAAATTAGTGCTTAGAAACACATTTAGCGATTCATTTTTATTTATAATATATATAAATTATTTTCATAAACATCCAAAGAATAATAATATATTTTGTTTTTGAATTTTCTATAATTATCTAAAACTTCACCATCCCCTAAATTTTTTTTAACTTTTCAAATAATTCAACTTTAAAGAAATACTTGATAAAGATATAAACAAGTAATATCTTAACAGTTTATGTGAACTAAATGGGAATTAACTGTATTATGAAAAGACACCATCAAAAGTAAATAAAAAGATACAATTTTGTTTTAAAACGAGAAAGGGACTATTCCCTTTTTACCCTTATTACTCCTGACCTCATGGGCTACTCACTTATATTCGAGTATTCGACGATGTTATCAGATAGAATGTAAAGGAGTCGATATAGTACAAGATCGACAGTATTGACAGAAAAAGTTAAATAGTCATAGACAAGATTTGAACATGCGCTATCTCTAACTCCAAAATCCGACACCTTAGACATGTGGCCATCACAGCTCCCAAATTTAGGTCAGCTAGGCACACTTTGCAGAAAAAACATCTGTTGTTATCATACAAAGATGATAAAATGTAGAGTCGGTAAACACTAATTAGTTTTTTGTTATTACTAAATATAAATTTCTTTAGTAATATTTGTAATCAGCCTTTTGAAGTGTTTATATTTTACTGATAGGTACTATATCGAGAAGCATTTTTCATTTAATAGACAATAGACAATAGACAAAAATTCTTTATTAACATGCTCATTGAGAACAGTATTAGCGTCATAGTAAACACTACAAGTGTTTTTTTTACAAAATATAAAGTTTTGTAATGATATAAAAGGTTACATTGTAAAATTTAAATGTCAAATACTCTTTGAAAAAATTCTTCTATGGAGTAGAAGGGGCGGGTCAGCAAGCCATTTGTGTAGTGCTGGTTTGAGTTCATTCTCTCCTATGTCTCTCAGCTCTGATGGCAGGTGGTTGAGAAGCTTCCTCCCGATGTATGTAGGCTTCTTTTCGAACTGTGACAGTCGGTGGGCTGGAAGGTCATACAAAGTAGTGTCTCTGAGGTTGTACTGATGAACTTCACCCCGCTTTGGTAGGCCCTCTCTTACTGCGTGCATCACAGTTTCTTGAATGTATAGTGATACGATAGTGAGGATCTTATGGGTTCTAAAGGCTTCTCTACAGCTGTTTGGTGGTTGCAGTCCTGCAAGTGTTCTGACTGCGGTTTTTTGTTTTTTGAGAACCCTTTGAATCTGACCAGCTGATGTTCCTCCCCATGCTACTAAACCATATCTTATGTGAGCCTCAAACAAAGCGAAATAAGCAGCTCTTGTAGTTGTTTCATCAGTAGAAGCTTTGATGTTTTTAATTGCATAGAAGCTGGAACTTAACTTCCCCACAGAGTTTGTCTACATGAGAAGTCCAGGATAAGTTTTTATCCAGAGTTATGCCCAAAAACTTGACTTCGTCATTCATTGCAACATCTGGTATACATGGCACACATTCAGATCTCCTTCCAAAAGCTATTTGGGCAGTTTTGGTAGTGTTTACTGCTAAGTCATTGTTATGACAGTACTGATAGGTCATGTTGAGGGATAGGTAGGATGTGATTGCCATATTTTCAGTTGAGGTTTCACTAAACATCAAGGTTGTGTCGTCAGCATACATCAAGGTTAAGCATGCATCACCAATGTATTGAGGTAAGTCGTTAGTGAAAAGGATGAAGAGTACTGGTCCAAGAACAGATCCTTGGGGGACGCCTCGGTTTACAGGTAGGAGACTAGATCTTACATAATTGGATATTCCATTTTCTGTTTTGCTTAGCTCAACCAGTTGTTTTCGTCCTCCAAGGTAACTTTGGAACCAATTTTTAGCTGTTCCTGCTACTCCTAAGTTTTCCAGTTTCCGGATGATGAGGATCATGGCTAAGACAGTCAAACGCTTTACTAAAGTCTAGGAAAATTCCAGTAGTTAAATTCCCTTCTTCAATACTATCTATAAGAGACTCTACCATTTTTATTATTGCAGTGGTGGTAGACCTGCCTTTAGTAAAGCCATGTTGACAGTTTGTCAGTAGATTATGTTTTTCGCAGTGGTCCAGTAGCCTTCTGAGAACAATTCTTTCGCACAGTTTTGAGAAAGTGGATACAAGAGAGATAGGTCTATAATTACTGGGATCTAAGTAGCTTCCATTTTTATATTTTGGATACACTTTTGATAGTTTTAGAGCTGAAGGAAATTTACCACTTCTGAAAGACTTATTGAATATGTCGACGAGGGGCAGTGCAAGTTCTTCAGGGCAAAAATTTGAGTATTTTTGAAGAAATCTCATCTAAACCTGATGAGTTTTTTTATTTGAGGTTGTTAATGATTGTTCTGACTTCATTTTCATAAGAAACATTTGTCACCATCAGCAAGGAGCAGCATCCACAGCTCACAGTGAAGGCCCATCATTACTGTCAGCCTATTCAACTAATAGTTTCTTATTTTCAGACCACAGATTTCTTTACTGTTTTCTTTAAGTATTTTTCTTTTGAAAAACAACATATAATGTGAAGTGGCTAAAATATTAACCCTTTTAGTGCCAAGCATATTGGGCAGGTCGCGTCACATAACGCCAGAGTTACTGGTGCGGGTTGTCCCATCAGGCACCGCGGCATTGCTACAGGGTATGTCATAGTAGCCCCAGAGCAATTTTACAAATTATGACACACATAGATATAAATCGTTCTCATTTCACTAAATTTTACGATAAACTAATGATTTCGACAAAAGTTTTGTTGTTGTTAATAGGAGAACAATGAAATGTAATGGAATTTATGAAATGTTGATCTGTTAAAATTATATACTTTAAAAGTTAGATACCTTTTCCATTTTTTGTGTGTAAATATTAAGAGCTCAATAAATGCCTGAAAAATATTTACTTAACAAACCTCTGTATTATTGTGTAATATATTTTATTGAGAAAGACCTATGAAAATTTGGTAAAATAATACTAAAAATTTATATATTTATTAGTAAAACAAAGTACAAAACTGATTTCACATAGAAACACATGTGTAGTTAGATAAAACATTTTTAGTGTGTGCTATTATTTTGTTTGAATATTATAGTATGAATGTTTATGCAGTGCTACATAAAATGCATAAATCAGTACTAATTTTATTGATATTATTCTATAAATGGTTGTGTATTGCATGAAAATGTTGATAGCCTAAATAAAGGCTCTTGGCACTGAACGTCCGTACTTGTCCAAGCCTATATATAGATAGGCTCTTGGCGTTTCACCACCAAACTAGCTTGAGCCTAAATAAAGGCTCTTGATGTTTTATGACTTAATAGGTTGAGCCTATATATAGGCTCTTGGCGCTAAAAGCTGTCTTGGTTTTAATCAAACCGCTTATCGTACTCTACCCAATCAAACATTAAAATATATTTAAAAGGCAGCTGATAAAATAAAAAATATGACAAATTTTAATAATGTGAATTGGGAAGCATGTGATGACACTAACAATAAGAATGGTGTGGCAAGATTATGTGTAAATGACATTTAACATCACTGGCATGGTACTCTAATGCTATCCCCCAACCTTTAACCTGCTGCCGATGAGACATATCTTTAATATAGTCAATTAGGAACAAGTGCTCAAGCAGTTATATACATTGTTGAAAATGTTCTTCAATAAGACCGAATTTTGCTACTGCTATCCAACAAGACTTATGGCAGTAACCTGTATATTTATTTTGTTTAATGAAATATTGGGCAATTAAAACATGTTAACTTAAAAAAAGTTATGAAACACTGTAAGGATAAAGTAATGTTTCAGTCAGGTTTTATTTGTACTATTATATAGGCCCTACAAGCGCAATGGAAACTATAAGGCTCAAAGAACACTTTAGGCTAGACAGTATACACTGAAGGAATTTACCTGTAGCATATTGACATGCTTGAAGTTGTACTAAATTTAAAATAGAACTCCTAGGTATAAATATTTGTTTTAATAATGTCTGGTGTATTACCATTTTTTATAAAATAAATTATATAAGGTTTGATACCAATTATTTACTAGTGTTTGAGGTTAGTTTGAAGTTCACTGTTCAGGTTACTTCGTTACTTTTTGTTTTGTGTCTTTTTTTTTAGTTTACTTATAAGAAGGGGGCTTTAATGACATCATGAAGCACCGAGGTTGCACTTTCATCTGGTTGCATCTATGGATATGGATTAGATAGAAGTTATGTGACATTTAATGAAACATTATGAATAGGTCTGATTTGTGATTAAAAAATAAAGTTTATAAAACAAACATATAACAATTTCATATAAAATATATCCTATCAATGTAATGCTAATCAAATATGGGAGATTCTATGGATAGGTGTCATGGAAATCAGGAAGACAGGATAGAAAATTTGTGGGTGTGTTTCTTTGCAGCAGGTAACATCTTGTATAAGTCAGTTTTTTCTTCTATTGCCTTCTTTATCATAACCTTTATCAAGCTTACAGACACCTCAGCCTCTCCGTTGCTCTGCAGATAGTGAGGCCTGCTTGTGATATGTTCAAAACTCCCAGTCTTGAGCAAATCGTTTGAGCTCCTGCGCTGAAAAATTGGTTGCGCTGTCTGTGAGCACTTTCACAGGTATTCCAAAGCGGCTGAAGTTCCTTCTGCATGTCAGAATGGTTGGAATGTGAATTGGTGTAAGATTATTCAATTCGTCAATTTCAAAGAAATCAGAATAGTGATCAACTGTTATTACAAAGTGAAGAAGTTTGCCATAGATCTTGATCTCAAACAGGTCCTTGCTGATTTGTTCAAAATGGTGAGTAGGTAGCTCATGGGATCTCATTTGTATCGATCGTTGATTGGTAGCAAACATAGCACAGATGTCACAAATTCATAACACACATTCAACTTCAGATAAAATTTTAGGCCAAAATACTGCTTCTTTGGCAAGCTTTTTTATTTACTCTATGCCTAAATGACCCACTATGAATTTTCTTCAAACAATTCTTTTCTAAACATTTTGGGGATCAATATTTGGTTACCTTTCCAGAACCACTCCCTCTTCAAGCACTAAGTTCATTCTGTAATTCCAGAAACACGCTAAATTTGGTGGAATCTACTTCTTTTGTTGTGGGGCGAGCCACGTGATATCTGTTTGAATCAAATTCTAGATCTTCTCATCCTTGGCTGTTTCCTTCATGATCTTGATGGATGCGTCGACTCAGCTTTACCGTTTTGACATGGTCAAAATTAAACTCCTTGTTGCAAGGCTTAAACTTAAGGACATGTTTGGACGAAGATGCAGGGTGATTATGGGATGGTTATTCATGTATATCTCCATTCATGGAATCGAAGCAATATTCATTTGAAGTGATTAATATAGTGAAGTGATATATAATGTAATAAATAATATATGTAAATATCTATAATTATACTACCATTATACTATATTATATAGTATATAATAATAATGAAGTGATTAATAAAATACATTCTTGACACAATCTCGTATTGTAAACTGCACACTGATCATACGTGAGAAGACCCAGAGATCTTTAGTATTGTATATTTTTAAGTTTTCTACCTGGTCATGAGCTATTTCAACTATGGTACCGGTAACAAACAACAATACTCGAAAAGAACAAAGGGTTTTCGCATGAAAAATTTATATCTACAATATTTCGAATGGTGTTCATAACGACTGAGAAAGAAATAGCAGATATTATCTTTCTGCCGA
>NW_025785944.1:0-17925 GCF_021130785.1 Homalodisca vitripennis | reverse complement strand
TTGCTGATAAAATAAAAAACATTGGAAAAAGAAGTTGATGATGGTGTAAAAAAAATTATTTACCAATTTAATGTCCTCATATTCGAAAAAGCAGATAAAATTACGAAAGCGATCAAAGTTGTAAAAGAATTATGTTAGTTTTGGCTAATAAGGAAAATGAATTGTCGTTGTTCGACCTGGTCTTGACAAACATGGATGTTGTTGGTTAAAGAACAAATATTTTAAACCTCGTAAAATTATCATAAAAACATCGATATTGTTGAATTACATGATCCGAAATGTTAAAATGCCTTATATTTTAAAGGAAAAAGAATTAGCGGTTTTTAGTAAAGGAAATTAAACCATTTGCGATGTAGTTGTAATGATTCAATTAGAAGATCCTATTAAAATGTTTAATGAACTAAAAACAAAATTTATGAGAATCATAAACAGCATGTAAAAGTATTTAACAACAGAGGTCTATGAAAAAACTTAGATGAAAGAAGTAAAAGATCAGTAGACGATGTTGGGTGAATTACTTGATAAAGTAAATACACAAGAAGAAAACTTTAATACATCATAAAAATAATGTTAATGAATTAGTTGGTGAGAGTAATTAACAAAATTCTTGGAAAATTATGATACACGTTTCAATTAGAAAATAATCTTTTTGAACACTTTTGGTACACCAACGTTTCCAATGAGAAAGTAACACATAATACTGAATTTACTTAAAAGAATAGATGATCAATACTCTTTATATCTCGATAAAGTAAAATAAACCTAGAAGAAAACATTAATAAATTTAAAAGAAGAGATGTCGATAAAACTTTCAAATATCGACAACAGATGTAATGGGAAAGGTGTTTACGATTGATTCAATTTAAATTTTTCTTTTGTAAATGGCGCTACATATACTGTGTGAGGTGCAAAGAGAAAACTGCCACAAACGATATAAAATACTATGCCAAACATTAACGGAGTTAAGAGAATTTCTGGAAAATGTTGCTGAATGTAAACTCAAAAAAGAGCCAATTTAAATAAAAACCTTTAAATTTTTTCTTAATAAATAGAGATGGCGGGACATTACAGTGGCTTTCGATCGTTTTATAAGTGCAACAGACACGAAAGAGATATGAAAAAAGAACATTGGGATGATATATCTCCAAAAATATGAATTAATCCGTAAGATATTGATGAGATTATACCGTAAACAAATTGAATTGGGTATATAAAACATTTTGCTTAATATCAAACATTATCAACATAGTTCATTCAAGAAAATATACATTATCAATTAAAAGATCATATGTCTGTTCTTTGTTCCTCTAGCAACACTTGAGTATAAAGTTTTTTGGATGAAAATAAAGATAAACAGTTGATTGGAACAATATTATGAGATTAGCGGTTACTATCCTGTGCAAATTTTATTGAAATATGTGACCGAGAATCGCAAAATTTAAGGAAGAGAATCCTGAATAAGAACGAAGTAGCTCATTAAAAATGAACTCTAAATCTTTTTTAATTATTTTACTAAAAATTATATCTTTTTCTTATAAAAAACGTAACATTAGATCGATGAAAAAATGTATATCTTTCTTTCTTATACCTGATGTTTATAAAATATCTAAAATTTTCTCTTATTATAAATGGCGGACTACAGAAAATATGCCTAGTGATATTTGAAAGGGCGGAGTTTTTAAAAAATTTCAATCCAATTAGTAAACAACATTTGAATGAACCGAATAAAAGAACTGAGTTTAATATTGATTTTGAGAGATAACTTTTTGCTCGTCTAACTTTCCCCAGATTTTTATATTTCTGGAACTTTAACAAAACAAGAATGGTCCCCAAGCCATATCTTGGAACTGATAATGTTAGATTAATCGATAATTTAAATACCGTTTTTATTTTCTAAGATTGAATTAAGAAAACACAATAAATTGATAGAAGATGTCGAAAAGACTGTTGGCCAATTAAGCACAATATAAAGGAACTATTTCGTATTCAAAAAGTGATGTTATTTCCTCAAACTTCTAATGGCATTGAATCAGAATTTAAATTTGGTGTATTTGAGAAGCAGCTGGAAATTTATCTCATTTTTGGATTATGGATTTTTTTTTGAAAATGTATACTCATTCCGATCCTATAAAGGAGGATTTTATCTAAGTTTTATTAGAGCAGAAGACGATGATGTGATTTCTGAAGACTGCACCTGGAAATGTTTGATGCCTGTTGATGGAAAAATAACAATTTACAGATTTTTTTATTAGAGTTCCAATGATCTTGATTATAAAAACCACGAGTAAAATAAGGTTGGTTGATGAAATTACAAAAAGTTCAAAACATTATGAGTTTTCAATTTCTAGAGTTGGCAAATGTATTGAACAAAAAAGGTATTTCCTTCCGGAACAACATATTCCGTTCGATAACACAAATAATATTATAGAAATATCTTCAATCCCAAGTTCGTTATCACGGTTTAACAACAGATAGACCAGAATAATCAAGAAAAAAATCCTTCAAGAGTTTTTGATAGTTTGGATGTAAAAAATATCAGAGGTAAAAATTGAACGGTTCTTATTATCCATGATGAAATTTACAAAAATTTAAAAACATAATCCGGAGGTCTTATTCAGAATCATGTATCAGATAGTAATCAAGATTTTAAGAAAGTTTAACATGTAATAATAAGGAAATGTAATACAATCCTAAAGAATTTTTAGTGCGAATAGACCTATTTTATTTCATTGATACAACAAAAGAGATTGACAAATATTTCTGTTCAAAGAACGATATAATTATCCATATGATTTTTCAAAAAGCTGTCACAAAAACTGCGATTTGTTATGTTTGTTGTGGATTCTGAGAAATATTATACCTATGATGTGATTAAGAACAGATATTAGAGAAATTCAGAAGTTAATGAACCGTTCATATTATTCCTCTTTCATATCCTCTCTAAAACTTCAAAATATACTCTTTCGCTGATGAAAAATCTTCGATTTCTTCCGGAATAAATCTTTGTAGTCATAGGACAAAATATCCTAAGATAGTTGTAAAATAGAAAATGCAATTATTTCTAATCTTATCTTCTGTTGTATAAGAAAATGTAAACACAAACATTTGCGTTGAAAAATTTATATCTCGAGCAGACTTAGTTCCATAATCTCCCCCCCCCCCCCTTATTTCCCCCCCCCCCCCATTTAAACAAAAAATCTTTCTGTTTAAATGGAAGAGTATTAATGCCAACAGTTTACAAGTGTTCTAATAGATAGAAATTATTAAAAAAAGATATTTTAGTTTGTAGAGGTTTGTAAGTTAATTTTTGTACGAAAGACCTAACCCTAAGAAATTACGGAAATAAACTAACACAGTTTTGAATCATCTGCTTATGAAATTACAATAACGAGACAAGAAGCAAACAAAATTTGTTACAAGAATTTAGAAAACAGAATAAAAATTTTTTACTTATCTCTTGGAACCATTGACAAAATTATTTTCCTTTTCAAAGAATACATTAGGTTTGTAGGTATCGATACACGACGTTTAATTATGAAAAGATTATACCTATAATCTTTCACTATTGGAATATTGAATTTGATTACGATTTTAAGCCTGAAATCTTTGATTGATTTTATAGTACATTTGGAGAAATTAAACGAAGAACATCGTGAAAAGAATGCGGTTTTTACTCACATTCCTCCCCGACTTCTCGAGTGAATTGTTAGCAAATTTCATTTTTTCCGTCTTTAAAATTTTTATCTATTTAAAATGTGAGTTTCTTGAAAGAGTTAAATGATATTGGAGAATGAAAGTTTTAAAGTGAGTATAAGACGTTAAATGAATTGGAAAGAAAGGAAGAAACATAGAATCTTGAATTTGGAGAAAATGAAAGATAAATTCCGGTTTACAATAATTGCCGAGTTGGAAGATTGTAAAGTACACTTTGTCCCGAACAGATTTTTGACTAGTTTTTTGGATGAAAAAAGATTAATGAATTAAACAAAAATGAAAATTACACTTGATTGTTACTGGAAAGAAAGACTATAAAAGATAAAGAAAAATTATGAACACATTAACTTTTGGTAGAATAACGTCTGAAAACTCTAAAACTTGCAGTCCCTCCCCACGTCATAGTAACTGTTTTGATAACCATTAGTGTTGGTGTCCTTTCTTTCATAGGCATCACATGGAATGATTGCTCTACCAGTAATACCTTTTTGTAACACCACAAAATTGTGGCTATATTCTATAAGAAAAATTTTTCTATAATGCTCTTTACTGAATTGTGTTGATAAATCTTGATACTCACAAAAATTCCTAAGAAATTCATCATATTATGTAAGTTCTTGATTATCTTGAAAGAAACGTTATAATATGGGAAAAATGTCATAAAAAAACGATGAAAAACTCTCTGTTTGGTTATTTTTTTTACTTTCTTTTCAATATCTTTCGTAATTAAATTAAATAAGTAAATCCCATTACTTTTTAGTTTTTTTGCCAGAGTAAAACACTCCATTAGAAACGATTTTTCTGCAAAAGACTTTACAAGTTTCTTTGAATTCTGTATCATTTAAGGAAAGTATCAACTGTTTTCTTTAAAATGTTTGTGGTAATTCGGTTGAAGCTCGTTTAAAATTGTCTTCTATTTGTAAGTTTTTTTGAAAATGCTAGAAAACTGAAGAGAGCTTGGTGAGTTTCATGTTGTTTATTTAGTAGAAAAGTTCTTTTATTAAAGTACAGTATGTTTTTAGTAAAAATGTTTATTTTAAATTGATTAAAAATTTTATTAAGATAAATCCTTTATTCGTAGCAGAATTTGACAACATTTTATACAAAGCACAGCTTAAGAAAGTAGAAGCAAAACAGCTGTAGATTTGGTTAATATTTTCATTCCACAGAGTAGATAGTAATGTACCGATCGCTTTTAGAGACGAACCGTACTGTAGATTCGGTTAATTTTCATTGAGACATTGCTGTGTTTATTTCTCAGCTTCCTTTATGGTACATTTGAAACAGTATTGTTAACATTGCTTTTCGGTCGGGATCGCGAAATTGCGCCAGGTACCCCATAATTACTAATCTACTTATATATAATAATATATATATATATATTTCTACATATATTATATCTACACTGCATTAACCCTCTATTGCAGCAATGCAACAATTAAAAAAAGTACGAAAGCAAATATTGTAAATATATATCCAATTTATTATATGTACCATAGAGAAAATCCATAGAATTATTTACACAGCATTCGTTCTTAAAATATTTGAAGGTTATTTGATACTTGAACTTAAAATTTGCATATGGCATAAAAATACCTTATTAGACATTTAAAAATTTTTTTCTACAATTTTTATATACACTCAATTATTTATATACGCACTATTAAGATTAAGGTTGCACAGCTAAAAATATTATGGAGTTGATATTTAAATCAATAAATATTGATATAGGACTACTACGGTTTACTAATTAGCCTTCATGAACTGATAATGCCTCTTACATATATTATTTCGAAATGTTAGTCGAGCATTGAATTACCATATCTCCTACGAATGCCGGTGGAAGCAAAATACTGTTACAGGTAGAATAATTCCATGAAAGTGATGTTGATTGAATAAAAATTCGAAAGTAATAATCGTACTCAGAGTTTTTTTCAAATGCAAGTCAAATTTCAGTGATAGCTGTGTGTGAGAGAATCATTACGGTAGACTATTTATTTTTGGCCTTGGCTGTCCGTTAGTATTTGTACCACAAAGGATTTTAATCTTCCAAGATTTTGGGAAAGTCAACCCAAATCGTAGATTGTAAGTAGTTTTCCCATTTGTTATGAGTAGGATAATTCACCATTTATAACAGGTTCACACACCACCGAACCTGGGTAACATATTTGTGTAAGTTTTGATTTCGTTGACAAGGTCCAGCGGAGACAAGCGAAGATCACTCCACACATCATCCATTAATTGGTTTTACTTTCCTTTCACAATAAGGATTATTTTCCTGATCATTCTACCTACCAGCAATGTCTGAACTATTTTTTATCGTGAAGGTCAGTGAATTTAAATTCTGCAAGAGTCGAAAAACTAACAGTTTGGTTTTCTTGTAAAATACCGTCGTTTGTATTAAATTTTCTTCAATGGTGTGGTAAGATCTTTATTGTACTTACAAAGAAAAAACCTATTACCATTTTGGATAGTAAACTAAATGTACATGCATCACTGAGGCCCAACTTGGACGCAAGGGAGCGTTTTTGCTCCAAGGCAAAAACTATAACTACCTAAACAAATCTGTTTTTATTGCTGAAAAAAATAAATTACATCGTATGACAAACGACAATTTAATAATGATTAACCCTCAATTTTATCTCATTAATACTATAAAACATGTACAGACATAGTGGCTACAATCATTACAATCACACCTCTTACATCCATTGCCAATGCAACACACTTCGAACAGCGGGTCCAGTCTTCTAAATAGGCGGGCCTCCTAGTTGAAAGTCAAAAACTCACCTGCATTATAAGTTCTTGAACGCCTGAACAAGAGGAACTTCACAGGTCTAAGATCAACTGGTTTTAACGAGACTTTTTCTAAGAATGCTTGTGTGTTTTCAAACACGGTTCTAATGTTTTGGACTTTCCGATTCTTTTAATTTTCTCAGATAATCTCGAGGACATAAGGGACTGAAATAAATCTTTATTTAGATTTAATGACCAAGGAATTTGTTTCTCTGTTTCATTTGCACTTGTTTATCGAACAAAATAGTTTTACTAACTTCTTGTATATCTGAACAAATTTTTGAAAACATTTTGGTCCTCTGGAATGTATTCTAACCCTCCCCCGGTCCTATGTCGGAATGATTGGAGTTCAAAGAATGATGTTTAGGACTGAAAGTCGAAAGGTGTAATGGCTTTTATAAGTACCAATAAAAGAATTCAAATTTTCCTGCAAAATTCCATAATATTTTAATGAACAGATCCTACATTTCAGTTACACTTGATCTATGTCAGATAGGAAATTAATCTGAAAGTTCGAGGATCGCAGTTTTCATATGTTAGTATTTATGATGTAATTATGACGGAGTAAATTGTGTTGGACCTAAGAATTCGACTGGAAGAGGGACAATAAATAATGTTTAGACCAATAACACACAGCACGGCTGAGATGTCTCATACTCCCAAAAGGTCTCTAGAGGGTCGAAACAATCTCTAGTAGGCTCACCAGCAAGGTAAACTCAGATATAGAGAATAAACAGAGTTGTTTTAGGACCAAAAGTCACGGGTAGTGTTTGGAGTTGTTATAGAGGAATTCACCATCCGTCCAGGTTCGCAAAAATAACGCACGCTAAAAAATCTAAATAAAGCTGGCGTGGGAGGTCTCAGAGTATAATAACCCATACAGTGTGTATACGGATTTGTGAGGTACACTACACAAGTAAAAAAGACCCTAAAAGAAATATGTGCCAGCCACTAACCGTGGAAACGATATCGAGACGCCACCTGAATTTTATATTTTGGAATGTAGCCTGGGGGATGACGTGAGCAGAGACACAACCGACCGATCAGGTGATGACATCAGAATCTAGAGGGGTATTTTACAATGGCTCAGCAAACTGGGAGCAATCACCCGATTTACGTCATCATCTATACATTTCGTGCAGCCAGGTCATTTAATATTAAATATATAACGTACAAACATAAACTGAAAATAATAATTACAAATCATATTATATTTTTTTAACTAAAGAAACAGAGTTCTAAATATTACACGAGTGGGGCCTATAATAAATTTTTATAGCCGGAAGTTGAAAACATTTTTAGGTACATTATAAAAAGGTAATACAATTTAAAGTGGGCAACTTAATATTAATGAGCAACTACGACTACCTCAGTTGGGGAGCAGTGAAGCACCTATACCCCGAGTAAATAGGAGAGGTAGAAAACTAAATAAATAATATAATGACCACTTTATTATGGAAGAAGGACTACAGGATGGTTAACTCAAAGTGGAATCCCGGAAAATATATATTTTTACGGCAACTTTCATATTAAGAACTTTACCCTTTTTATGCACTTATTAAGTCTACGTATCATAAATTTTAAAATATTTTTCGAAATTTTTCAAAACATGGCTGACAACTTTGAAATTTTGTTATAGAAACAGCTATATATTGACTCAGATTTTACATGAAATTCTAGAACCCGTTTATTTTTTTGTGTAATTCAGATATACCGTTTAGGTCGCTAGGAGTGCTAAAGTTTCAGAAACTCTTTGTAAAAGTTTAAATGAGGCATGTTTTACTAATTTAAAAACAAAAAATATTTCACTACGAGTGGCAATATTTTTCAATGGAATGCTAGAATGCTGTTGCCAAATCACAAATACTTTTATTTGAAACGAAAAACCTTAAATTAATGTTAAAGTTAATTATATAAATTGAAGACTTATTTATGGCTTTCTGCAGGTTTTCATTGTTGACTATCTTCAATGAATAACTGCAGTGGGGCAGGGGTTTATACAATGTAAAGTTCAGTTCAACGTCAGTTTTTACATTACGATTAGTGCAGCGTCCTGAGGTCTGCGTTCTTATATAATGACTTCTGGAATCTAGAGTCCCAACGAGCCTATCTAAAGGGAGCCAGAAATGTTTGGTGACGAAAGAAGTTCAGATCACACCTTAGCATCAAGACGACATCAGAAACCACTTCGATTACAAAATAAAAGGTCTTTTTCTTATATTCCCATCAACCCTCCAGTTGTAATTCAGATATAGACGTGTTCCAGGGTCTCATTAAGAGCAAAACAGGGGTGCACTACACTGTTTTTAAACACGATTCCAAAGCACATGAGGAGTAACCGAGTTTTTCCGAACATGGTTGGGAAAGGTTGATGCAATGCGGGTGTTAGAAGTTTAGCTTCACTTTACCTTCTGCTTAGTGGCACCTGACGTATGCTACCCACATTGCCCCCTGGATTCTGGAATAATATTGAGTCCCTGAAGAGATCCAAAAAAATACGGCCCGGATGAAGAAAATCAATATTGGAACAAGTTTCCATAATTATTCGACACCAGAAATAGCTTAATTACAAAATCAATATATAGAAAATTTAATTTAAAATATAACATTGAAAACTACAGGCCACTAGAAGAACTGTAAGGCAGAATTGAAAAAAGTTTAATGGTGTCTAGAACCTGTAATGAATATTCCACTTTAATTTTATTATTTTTATTAATATACATTTTCATTAAAAATGTAATAATATTTGTACACACAGTTACAAAAATATCAATTTTCATAATTGGCGGTCACGTATACATAAATATACTGTATCGATATTTGCCACATCGTTGTATTAATGCACTATTCTTCTAAATTTACTACACACACAAGTACATGAACCAGTACATGTGTTTATAAAAACCAATGACAGGTTGACTGTCCATGTCCGTGACGTAAACATGCATCATAACTCACATAGGAAATTAGATCCACGTTAACTAACATCAGCACCATCGCTATTGCACATAAATCGACCTTAAACCATTACGTTAGATCGTGAAATACTAAATTACAGCTTCCTAGCATAATCCTGTTTAATATGTAAAATAGTTATTATAAACTAATAATGGCACTATTTTAGCGATAACTGAAAATATAAAAAACAGCTACAATATATTAGGGAAAAACACGAGAAGTTTCTAACTAGTTCTAAAATATAAGGGATAAAACTTGTCCGTCTACCGAACTGCAATAACGAAGTACGATGTTGTGTAAATTCATCAATGTAATAAATAACATATCACACTCACCTAATCACAGTTTCCTCACATTCTTTATAACAAATCTTAAGTAGTAATTTAAATATTACGCACGCCACGCGTCTTGGATATATATATTCATTTACTTACTCTACAATAGTATTATTACTCTACTAATTAAGCTTAACTCTTCTTAATTCAGAATGCTGTGTGTGTTAATGCTCTGGCGTATACGCCTCTATTAATCTATTACGTTACTCTACTGTTTTTACTTATTTACTTATTATTAGTTCTAGAATACTGTTAGGTGTTTAAGTAGTATAAAATATGTGCATTTCTTACTTCAAGGTTCTGATATCTATTTCTACTTTATATACTAACTTTAACAACTATACGTGAAACAGGCATTTATTATACTATAACGTTCTACTTCTTTACTACTATATAGCTCTTACCTTATGGTTAATTAGACTTTAAACCTTCACTCAGGTACTCATTTTTTTATGATTCAGTGGACAACGATTACGGGGGTTACCCGGGTTAAGTATGTATGTATATTTCCTACTGACTTCTGTGGCAACCGTCCTGTGATGGCTTCGGTGAGTGCCGGACGGTCCGGGTGATTACCTTGGGACCCTCTCCTGGCGGTGGGCATTTGTGAATAATGTTTATGTTTGATGAAAAACAACAGTTTATCTATACGCATGACGATAGCCTCGCTTATAGGGAGATCACGAAAAGAAGCGGCGTATGGAAGATCCTAGAACCTGGGACTAGTAGAACATCGCCGTTCGAAGGGATCCTCCGAATGTGAACATGCCTGAAGGAGCTTCACTCGTGGGGTATAAACGCGTGGAAAAAATTGGTGCGGGTCATCACTGCGGGTGCTATGCTTGGATAGGGTGAAGCAAGGCCCATGATATCCCGGCAATGGAGAAGGCCGAGACCGTACTTCTCACCAGACGGACGAAGGAAGATTTATCGGGGACAAACATGGGTTAGAAGTGTCCCTTATCGTGACGTGCCAGTATAGCTTGACGCTCTACTACAAGGGAATTACAGACCTAAATAATTATACAGTAGTACAGAGAAAAGAGACACTCCATTAATGCTTTACCGAAACTGGTCTTCAAACCGGCCGTCCTCTAGGTGACCGGGACCCATTCCAATTGACCTGCCTCGCATCTCGAAAGGAAGCGGCTATACGAGGGAACGGTGTGGTAACACACACCGAGGCGTGAGGACACACCCCGTGAAGGAATCTGCAAGGAACGATGAGGCTGCTAGCAGAAGACGTTGGATGCAAGGCGGATTGGAGAACCTGAGAAGAATGCGCGAGCGAAAACTTGAGGAGGTAAAATTTCCCTACTAGGAGGAGGTACAAAACCTGACCTAGTTCCTGTTCAACCATAGCAACTGTTTAAGTAATGCCTGTTTGTAGATAAGTGAAGGTTTACATAGCTCTGACATATCCACTAGAAGGAGTGCGGAGCACGACGGCGCCTTAACCACACGTTTCTTCTTTCTGCAGACGCGTAAAAACGAAATAGTAGAGTTGGAATTGCCTTAAAACCAATTCTCACCGGACACAATTTTTTCGACATATGGTCTTCTGACAGACAGACTTGGAAATACTCTTTCGGCCTATGAAGGAGTAATGTTGAAAACTAACTACAATTTTCCTAGCTGTTTTGTTATAAAGTTTTCCATAATGGTGTTTCATAAATACTTATATATTGTACGCATAATACATTTAGCATTTTTGCTAATTAAGTTGTGTTTACATATCAGTGTTTCATACAAATAAAAAGGTCTACACACCAAATTTCACAAAAAATATTAATTTCGGATCAGGTGGGATAAAATTAAAGACATATTGTTTTAATGGGATAAAATGCAAAAACCTGTTGTGAGCATCCTGAGCATGTTTAACAAATTGATTTATCCTGCCTGTGGTTCTTCTTTTTCCATCATAGGTAAAAAATATAAACAGTATAAAATATTTACTAAAACATCAGCCAACTCCCCATGGAAAGACATGCACCCGCACCACAATCGAACTTCCCCTCCTCCAGTATTTCTCTTATACAATAGAATATATAGTCCAATATAAGGTTCAAATAGTCATACTCTCATTTCGTTTGGAGATATCGTGTGAGTCACAGAAGGAACAAACAGAAATGAAAATTTTTTTCAAGCATTCCAATTTCTACAAGTGTTTTATTTTTTTCCTATGAATGGAGTTCAGTATCATATTAAAACAATTAGCACTGACTAAACCGTCCTACAATAATGTTGGGCAATAGCGCAGAAAGGCATGCCGACTGAATAAACATCTTAAATATATTAGTTATTCTCATATTTTTATATGTTGTCCTGATGTTTTATTTCTTTTCAGAGTGTTCTGCTTAGATAGCATTTCAGTGAAAAATGTATACACATTTAAAATTAATAAACCATTCAAAATTTGTCTTACAATAATAATTGTAACTCAAGTTTGCCACTAATTAAAGAAGCAATTTTCAACCACCCTGCTGAAAGATTAATTTACAGCATGAACGGAGAGGAATTTCACTTGGAAAACGGGTGACGCGTTGGGATTAAATTCCAACTGTCCCGTTTGTGTTTTGTAATTTGTTCAGGTTTAACAAAACTATGGATAATGTAATTTTATTCTCTCCAAGAAAGTACATTTTATTTGTTTGTTTTAGTTTTCATAATAAGGAATTGTGCATTTAAAGTATTTTAGTTTGACTTCATACTGGAAACTTTTACAAGGGGTGGATGAAAACTGTTATATTAAAAAAAGATTTAAAAGGTAAATAAATATTTAATATAGCTAATAACTTACGACTTAGTGAAAATTTGGGAAGGTAACTTATAAAACCGTAAGAAATTACCTGAAATATCTCAAAGAAATCTTAAACTCGAGAAGTTTCCAACCGGAAGAATTATCTGTACTGATAATAATGCTGTCTGTTGTGTGGAATAATGAAAAACGTGTCAACATTGTATGTGTTGACAATGCATTTTAAAACATTTTACTACATTATCCTACGCAGAGTATATTTTTATCAAATATAAATATAAGATCCGTAGTAAAACCCTAAAAAGAGCCCATTACATTTCATGCATTTTATTTGGCAAGTTCTAATAACTAGCATTATATCACTATAAATAAGTGCTGTATGAACTAACTATACAATATCAAGTAATGTAGAAATAATGGGAAAAGGTTGTGTTAACATGTGAATGTTGGTTTTCAGTTATGGTTCACATTTCCTTCAGTCTCAGAGGACAGGAAATTGAGGGCCTACTCTTCTTTTTATGAAGACTTCCTGCAATGTGAAAGGATGTCGTGAAGCACGTGCCAACAGAATTATCGGAATACAACACGTCTTGTCAAAAATTTTATATAGCATTTTATCATAAATCGTTTACTCCTTTGGGTCTAACTGTTTTGAAATAACCGATCCTACATTTTCTATTTTTCCAAGACAGATTATAGCACAACAGTTATGTAAAAATGAGACAGAAAATTTGAACTCTTGTACTATATACAAAACAAAGAGAATGAAAAGTGAACTTTAATATTATTCTCTGTATGATGTGCATCCAAAATCCAGACAATTTAGATTGATGCACGTTGAAGTTTTTCGGTGCAAATTGATTGTTTGGCTGCCCCACTCGCACCCCACACAATTATAGTTAGTAAAAAGATATCAAGCCAACTTCAAACAATCCTACAGGTAAATGCACGTACAAACCAGTAAACTATAATGATACCGCTAAAGATACAACTAATCTTATTACGAAATGATTAATAGTATGGTCAAAACCTGTTCAGTAATAAGAAGTGTTGGATATTGGCAAACATAAAGAACTTTTAACACCATTGAACAGGTAAACTGTAAAACTGACGTAACATCAGTTTAAACTACAGGTAACGATGTATGCGTACGGTTTTGTTAACACGTGTAATTTTAAATTTTAAAAATTAAAAGATTTGTATTGCAAAATTATTTTTACCTAGGCTAATTTACTTAATATACTGACTCTTAAAACCTTTGAACAAGTTTATGTTATATATGAGTCTGTCCCTTGGAGTGAACTTTCAAATTAGTAACAGTAATATATTTCCAAAATATGCAAGACTCGTTATAAACATTTGTAGATTATCGCTTTATTGTATGCAATGTAAGTTTTAAAATTAAAAATTAAATGTATAATAAATTGAGGAATTGAATGCATATACTTGGGTTGAGTTAGTTTTTTGGTACTTGTCGAGTGTTTAGACTTACAGTATGTTCAGAAAATTGCGGTAAAAATGTATTTTTTGTCAACAGAAATTAAGAAGAAAAAAAAAGAAGGATACAAAAGATAAATACGACGTAAAGAATTACAAGATATGTTGTTGTAGCTACTTTTTGGCAAATCAAGATACTAGGGGGTTGAACATAATTAAAATAATTATTTATTTGATTTAATTGCAGGTCAGCTGGTATAGCTAACAAACGTGAGATCAAAGAATTAATATTGGACACGTGTGAAACTAGGACGTGTGAGCTAACACGAGGGCTGTCCTTTAGTGTCAAAGCCTTGAGTCCGCCAGCGACATGTAACATTTGAGTATATAACAAGGAAATATATATGTGGGTGAGTTATTTTTCCAAACTTTGTTGTACCTTTCTCCGGATGGAGGTCAGTATAGTATTAAAGTAATAAACAAAATTATCACAAAGAAAATATTTTGTAACATTGTTACATTAATTTAATTGTGGAAGGCAGCCGGCAACAAAATTCATAAAGTAGTATTCAGTAAGTAGTAAGGAACAGAGGTATAGCCTTCGTGCTAATAAACAGCTTACCTTTACTAGTGCTCGACTGCCGTTGTAAAATAGGTGCTGGTTTGGCCTTGTTTAAACTTGTACACTGTACAACAGCTATTTATATCCATATCAAGATTTATTACAAATGGTTGTACGTATTAGTGTTGTAAAATTTGTTTACTGTGATTAATTGTAAAAGTAGTCGTATTAATTAAACAATTTAAACCTTTTAATGCCAACTATCAATCTAACTATCGTCCGCATATTAGCGAAGATTTCCGGCAATAGATTTAGTGGTCGTGAATATTTTCGCGAAAATTGCCGACGATCGTTATAGCAATTGAATCTCATTTATTATTTCTGAAATACCTGGGCTACTAAAAGAATTAAAACATACCTTTATAATTTCTGTTTTAGTTCACCGAGGCAGAGAGTTCCTTGTAAACATTTGTGTTAGAAATAGATAGGGCCTAAGACTCTCCTTTTAGCTCAGCTATTTGTTTTGGAAGATATAAACTAAAAACTATAGTTTAAGTTGAAAATGTGCATTGTCTTAATTCAATTAATTGAGGTATTTTTTCACTCATTGCAAGGCCGGTAGACACCCGGATAAGCGGTAGATAACCCGGGGTTATCGGCAGAGAAATATTCAGTTGGGCTCTTAATGGACATATGCATTTTTAATCAATAAAAGTTAATTATTAGTATGATATTATATTCTTAATGTGGCTGGGTGATAGCGCGACAACGACATTCTATTCCTCACTGTATATTCTGTATTACAAACTTGTACCTAACTTATTGGTGTTAAACCCAGTGCTCTTGTAAATAATAAACCACACTTCTTGATTTCAAACCTCGAGTGACACCTTATTAAGGTTAATGACGCACCAGGGGAATTGATCCTAAAGGAGGTGGATGAAGCAGTAAAACTCCACATCTCATCACTTTGCTGATTAACGGTACCACAGTCATCGTAAAACGTCACTCTGCTCTACAGGGTTTGTCTAACATTTCGAAGTATGGGAACATCTTAATGATACATGAATAGAAAAATACATGAATATTATATCATTAAAAGACGTCATTTAAATTACTGTGCATTGTATTAAAAATAGTCTACAAAACTTTACGTGCTTTTAGATTAAAAGGACTAAAGAAGTACACAGCCTGGGTTTTAATTTCAATATCATTTTAAAAATTTTTATTTAAAAAATATATTTTATAGACATGTTTATGCTATAATTTTCCGTGATTAAGATAATATAATTCATTATTATTAACTTTAACTTTATTGTTTCATGTTTTAGTTAGTTTCACAAAATATTTACAATTTTATCAATGCAAAGTTCAGTATTTGTACGATTTTCCTACGACAAGTAACAAGCTTAAAAATAGTTTATAGTAACTTAAATATAACAAAAATTAAATATCTAAAACTACTAACTAATGTAAAACAGTACACTAAGTCAGTTCTATGTTCAAGTTATAAAGTGGCACCTGAGGGACAGATATATCAGTAGTTTAATTTAGAACTATAATGCTAAATAATATGCTCCTAGCTCACACAGAGTTAGCTGATTCACAGATTAATGTAATATTTGATTCGATGTTTTATAGGGATGGGTTATAGAGTCGTCAAACATCAGTGTTATAATTACTGCCTCTGCATGAGTACCCTGGCGTGGAGAAACTTATTTTTTAGTATATAATGTAGAAACAAATTAATATAATACCATGTTCATAAAAAAGAAAAATAGCCTAAACACACAATAAGAGTAGTAGGACGATAAATTTCTTATATTTCTATCGACATTTAATATTTAGATTTACTATTCTTATGTATATAAGGGTACAATGTACAAGTCTTATGTGTGACGGCTGCTTGGATCATGTTTAGTCTATAAGATCCTGTCAGACTTGAGCAAGCGATTGTTGGTTGTCCGGGAGTAGATCAAGAACGTAGCACCCGCATTATGCTACATTTTCTAAAAGTTAAACTTGTAGTCGAATAAGAGAGAAGCTTTTCCTACATGAACCGTAAGTTGCACAACCTAGTTGACAGTAACCTCAAAAAATATAAATTAAACATAATTTTAAGAAATTTGAATTGTTGACAACGAGCACAGTTAAGCTGTTAGTTTATAAGATTGTAAACCGTCTTTTCTACACAAATCCTAAATGAGCAACTAAACTTTAATCCATTTAGTTATACTATAAATTAGTTAAGAATTTGTAGTTTTACTTTATTGTTATTTTGTATTATTTAAGGCCACTGATGATTTGACTTGTTTAGAAACAGTTAATGAACTGAGAGAAACTTTTGAATAAAGTTATTTTCATTTATTCCACACACACGCGCAGCCTAAAAGAAATTCCAGAGGTTAAGTGATAATAGTTCTAGTCTATAGTTCATTTCAATCTTGGGATGCGCTGAGGCAGACAGTCGGACAATCATTCAGAAACTAAAGTTCTGCATCCTCGGCGACAAAAGAGAAACTGCGCCAACTCTGCACTTAATGACGGTCGGCATCACATGGTTGGACATACGCCAACTTAAAATACAGTATTGTCTATGAAATGAGGTTTATGTTAAATTAAAATTTTACTGATGATATATTTCCTCAAGATATCATGCAGATAGTGAGCCTCGGGTGTTGGCATATTACTTGCTAAAATTTCATGTGATTTTACTTAGTTCTCTGTAAATTTATTTATTTCTTTTTTTTATCTCGTTGAGAAGATATTGTCCATAAGACCAATACAAAAAATGTTTACTAACGCTCAGCCAAACCCCAAGGTGTGACATGCACCATCACCGAACTCTGTGATGCTTATATGGAAATGAAGCTTCTTGCAACATTTCAATACTATAGGTTATTGTGTGACAGGTAGATAGAGATATACAGATATAACATTTTTTCTAGGCCCTGCAGTCATAGTCTTTGCTATTGCCCAGCCCATAAAAATTACTTATTGAGATTCACTATGTTGTTCAGACTACAAATATTGGGTTCCCTCTATCCCCTCTCGACCGGATAGGATATGAACTTTCCGTAAAGCCACTTAGTCTTTTTATTTATTAATTTTTTTATTAAAGGGTGAAATCTCTCTTTCTTATAGAAAAAATAATTTTACGTGTAGCTAATTATGAATACAATTCAAACGCAGCCTCACCACACGAATACCACGTACAATAAAATATTGATATCATTATTTTTCTTCCCAGAAATTTAGTTATACTTTTAATACTAAGTTAAGTTTTAATACTTTTAATGTACAGAAAAACAGAACAGAATTTAGTTTAAGTACAAAATTTTGCAATAGAATAGTGTTATGTGTAC
>NW_025785943.1:0-18475 GCF_021130785.1 Homalodisca vitripennis | reverse complement strand
ACATGAAGTAGTCAAGTGGTGACAGGTCTGGTGATCTGGCGGGCCACTTAATAAACCCACGTCTACCTATCCATCGATTTGGGAAAACATTATCCAAGTAGTGGCGGCTGGATAATGTGGAGGTGCTCCGTCTTGTTGGAACTAAACTTGTTCAAAATCATCTCTGGATGCCTGGATTGCTGGAATGAATTGTTGTAGGAGCATACCTAAGTACACATCACCAGTAAGGTTCCCTTCAATGAAGAATGGTCCAATAATTTTTGACCATCCCAACATACCTACCCGACAGCACGTTAATTTTTTCGGAAGTGTGTTGTTCTTTTCGGCACCCAGTAAAGATTTACATCACTCCAAAGACGAGAATTGTGTCTATTTACTTCCCCGTTTAGCATGAAGGTTGCTTCGCGTCACTGTAATACAATATTATTTACGTTTAAAGTTTGGTTAAAAACTATTTTGCTCATCAATTCATCACAATATTGTAACCTTCTCTTCGGACCGAAGTCATCTTCGTTCAGCTCGTGTACAAGATGAATTTTGTATGGGCTTGTATTTAATTTTATCATGTAAAAATCTTTACAAACAGACCCCTGAGATATCCCCACTTCTCTTAACAAAGTAAGTTGTTTGACACATGCGGGTTTTCACTACAACAGACATCAACACCTCCTAGACAAGTGGTCCTTCAGTTCGTGCTGATCTCGGACTTCCAGACTTAGGCTGATTCTTCACTGAGCCTGTTTTCTTCAAAACGTTTTAATTGTTTTATTTTCAACAGCAGATTTTTGATATATGGTTTCTATGATGAAATGTTTCATTAAATAAATGTCTCACTTGTCCTGAAGATCGAATTCTATCACCATATACACGCATCATTAGCAATGTAAAACTTTCCTGTTCGCTTAGCTCAATGATAAAATTCAGGAATAATGTGGACTGAAGTGAGTACGGCAAGACACTGGATGGTATTGAAAACATGAAAAAATGGATAAGACTAACTTGTACAAACAGATAATCTGGACAAAGTTCATAACTAGTGGAAAGTAGTCCTCCTGCAGTTAGAATTCCCCATATTTCTTTAAAAACTTTGTTATTTGCTAGTTTGATATTTAAACCCATACTTCGTTTGAGATTGATTTGCCTTTTAATACCTAACAAAATGAGAGAATCAAACTGAGTAGTGCTTAAAATGTGACAGTTTTTAGCCTCCCAAAAGTTATTATTCTTGTTGTAAGTAGTTTAATTCTGGCGTTATACCAATTTACAAATGGGGGCAGTAAATTTTCTTCCTGGGTTAAGATAGAGACCCTCTAGTTGGCGTTGTTTGTTTTCTTTATCAGTGGCTTTAAAATGACAGGTCACTTGATGGGGCTTTACATTTAAAATTTTTGAGCTGCCCCCAAAATCCCCATTTTGGGATTGTGAATGAAGCACTATTAAACGCCCAAAAGAGTACCTCATAATATAACATAAATGTGTGGCGAGTTTTAGTTTTTTCTCGTGTGACGCCGTTTACAATATTCAGTCTGGGGTCTCCAGACTTTTTATTAACCCTGTATAGAATACATTTTTTAGTACGGTCTGAGGTGAGGAACTTAATTTTTCATAAACAAATAAATATAGTATTTCTCGGCAGTTTTTTCATATTTAGTATCGCCACGACTCAATCAAATCCATAGATCGTTTTCCGATCCTAGGTGTTCGAATCTAAAAGTCTTGTATGATGTTTTTGAAAATGGTTAAGAGGGTGCTTGGAAAAGATCTAACCCCTGCAGATTGTATAAAGGCGGTCTTATATTCATTAATTAATTTCATTTTGGATTTATATAGGAGTCACTTAACAAGAATACAATATAAACGTTCATGAACATTTAGTTCCTAGTTATGCTTTTTATAGATAATTTACATTATATTAAAAGTAGAATCGGCATAGAAGTATTTACAGATAAGCCAGCTGAAAACAAAATATAAAAATTCTTCTATAAGAAAATCAATTTCAGCTACAAACTATAGAGATCCTTACAGATTGTGATCCCTACTATGAGAATGAAAAACTCATAATATTCGGATTCGTTTTAATGTGCAAAGCTTTAAGCAATCCCGCCGCATAACAATGTTATATTGCATCTTACGTTTTTCATGTCTTTCTTTGTCATAGCTCGCGGACGGAGGCAATATTATACTGTCCCAGAGCCCACATTTGTTGTAAGACTTATCTGATGAACTTGAACAAAGGGCAGGAGATTAATATTACTCGGTAACCTAATCCAAAAGCCTACTAAAATAAATGTACTAGCAACTTGCTTACATACACTGAAAAAAGTTACTACGCATTCTCCTCTTTAAAATTTAAATTGTTTAACTAAATGATAATAAACACTGACAATTTTTTCAATCTATTGTGTTTGTATACCTGTTGCATAACTTATATATCAAAACTCACTACATAAGTAATTCACTCAGTAAAGTAAATCATTCGGAAATACAGTTTTACTCATAGGAAGTATAAAAAATGTGACCGCAATGTACTATTCAGCATGTAGTGAACATATTAATATTTAAGTGCAATAATCTTTAAAATACTGAGTCCTTAATTTATACTTTACCCCTTTTGAATCTTCACGGACGATTAGTTTAAAAAATAGTTTTAATAAGTTTGTTCTTACTCACAAACTTATCCAAACAAAAATGTTATGCTGTTTATCCATATAACTGTTCTTAAACTTGTGATCATGGCAGTAAATTTATAAAATTCACAATTACTTTTTTGGGATAAGAAATAATAGGATTAAAATAAACTATTTTCGTTGATTTTCAGGTGACACAGATTCATTTTAAATAGGAAATGAATTGAGTAGATGAATATAGTTATTCTAGATACATAACAATAAATACTGTATCCGATCAGGAGAATAGATAGATTTAGTATGGCAATCAGTATTTTTGTCCGTTATAAACCGTTGGTAGTTTTTTTAAAAACATCGTTCGCTTTTTATATAGTTTTGTGTACATCGTTTAACTAAATAGTTTGGCACTGTATTTGATGAAAATCCTAAAATAATTTATATGTAATCCAGCCTCAATAAAGTCAGTGTCAGAAAAGCAAATAAAATCGACACTCATGACAAATGAATTAAACACAACATGGGAATATTACATTGACGTAATAATTTGGTGCATTATTGTACGCAAAATAAAATGTCACTATCAGAAGCTACTGTTTTTGAGAAAATGGTACTACTGATATAAATATTCAATTGGATACGTTTTCAGTTCTTAAAAATTAACGAAAATTATTTAAGTTACATCACTAAAATTTTAATTTTAATCATAGTATAGAACTTTACGATGTATAATCGTAAATGAGCACCGCCAATTTCAGAGAACTCGAAGATAAAAACTACTTCCAGCACTTGTGTGGAAACTTTTTTTCAGGAAAATTTGGCTTGTCTTAGACACGAATATAAAATCCCGTGAGGCATCTTATTTGAAAGATTCAAAATATCGATGAATAGACTAAATTTTTATGACTAATATACATTACCGTACAACATAAAATTTTATAAATATTAATAAGTAATATACATTAAAGTATAAAAATAGCTTTTGGTGATAGAATTAATGATTTGATGCCAATAAAGTCAAATTGTAGTCCAGAGATGAATAACAAAATTTTGGTCTGATTGTGTTTTATTCTTGAAATATACTATATAATTGATTATAAATAGCAGAAATAAATTTCAACTTCAAACTATCACTCCATATTCTCAAAAGTTATATAGATATAGTAACCATGATGCTATATAGGACGTAGCTGGATAAGCTTAATCGACATCCTAAAAAAAGATATTTTGGGGAAAAAGGTAAATGGAATTAGCACTTTCAGCATTTTAATAACCAAATTGCATGTCCGGACGGTCCTAATTTGAAATTCTCTATATTTGTAAAGATTTAATCATGATAAAATTATGAAATAGATAGTTTCGATATTTCTGTACACTTTATTAGGGAACAGACTGATAAAATAAATCTATATTCCTAGATTAGTGAGGAATACATAAGGACAAATATGTAACGATTAATAAAGCAAGTAATAAACAAACAAAATCAAGAGTTAAAATACATATTTATGTTTTGTTAAGTAATGTTTTAGTAACACGCAAACTTTATATACGCTTGTATTAAAAATATTCCAAAATCTATTGCCACAAAACCTAAGTAATCTATAGTAAAACATATAGTTTACTGATAACACAAAATTATAACACTACATTTAAAAAAAGTAATACAACTGCTTGAAGTCAACGTGCAAAATTAAACATTAGCCTATTTGTATAGAAGACTTACTTTGAAAGCAGAACACGGTAATAATAAACGTTTTGGATAAAAACAATGATTGTACATCCTAAAACTAATACTTTCATTTTATAATTGTTTCGATTCTAGAAAATTCACAGTAAACTTTCATGGTAAAACCAATACAGAATTTGTGTCGGACAGCATATTTTTTACAAGAATGAGAAGCAGGAAGGAAGAATGAAACAAGATAGAAGTCAGTGGGGAAATAACAATTAAATATTGTTTAAGCGTATTATTCTCAACCTAATTGACAAGTTGCGGGACGAGCCCAGAGTTGGTGGTTCCCAGTAGCGAAATAAACAATGAAATGTTTCCTCTCATAATACTGGACTATTTATTTTTATTTTTTGAAGCCATTTAAAAATAGTTAAAGGAAAGATTCATGTAGTTTAAGCGAACACTTTATGTAGGTGCAGTCCTGTCTGTTTTATTCCCTACTTCTTCAACTTAATGGCTGAACAGTCGTTAATTATATCTTTGGGCTTAATAGGATTTCCATTTAAAATTTTAAAATACATTCTCTTTCTATACAAATTTTATTGTTTGATATTGAAAACAAATCCTCAAACGCATTTTTTAAGTTAGCTTTAAATAATATGATTGATTTCGTTAAAAACTAATAAATGTTGTTCTTGCTGTTTTTCTAGAAAGTAAAATAGATATGATTTAAAAGTAATGTAAATATAGAATGCAACTTGCTATTTCCGAAGAAACGAGTTTTCTTGCCATATTTTTTAAAATTAGATGCTCTTCTAACAACATAACCTTATCCATTATTCTCTACTTCTAAGTTTTTTGGGCTTTTACGCCTTGGTTAGGATTTGTTAAACTTTGCTAAAAACTAGAATAACCATTTAGAACGAACAAGATTATTGGTTGTAATAGCTGTGTCTGTTAGGAAGGCACAACAAACAAGAGAAAAATCAGACAATTGTTTTTATATTAGTTGACTTTCACTTCAAGTACTTATTGATGTAAACAAGGCTAAAAACTCAGAGTGGTTGAGTTTTAAATTTTTTAGTAATGCTAATTGTTTTTGATAACCATTTAATAAAGTTGAATATAACTGTTATGCGGAGATCAACAAAGCCCCGAGTATTGGGGTACAACTTATTTAAGAAAAGATAGCTGGAATTTATTTAGAGAGAATAGATTATACTATACAAGTAGACTAAACGGTTTATCTTAATTAAACTAACATGAACTACTCTGTTGGTATGAAATATGTTAATGCATTTTTATTGCATTAGAGTCGTTATCAGACCTCCGATGAGTGAGGGTCTCGTTATCTGATCTGCGAGGCGCGTCCTGCCCATTACGCGTTTCATGTTTAGATCGTGCTTTTTCATTCTATATTACGCGACTAGCATAATCGACTTTTTAATAAATTTTTACGATAGCATTTTTATCGTTTACAAGTTGAGTGTGTTCACTTTATCTATTTTTAATCATGTCGGCCCAGTGTTTCAAGTGCAAACAATTAAATAAACGACGCAGAGGTGGCAAAGTGTTGTGCTTGTGAAATGTGTTATCATGCATCGTGTATAAAAGGTGGCGATCGGAAATTTTCAAAGACTTCGGGATAAGACAGCTTGGAGATGTGACGCGTGTAAGGACGATGCGGCGTGTCTGACAGGCTCTGAGAGCGGCGAGGACAAAGGTGCTATTCTGAAAGCGATTGCCGACCTCAGCGCTAAAATGGATACGAAATTCTCAGATATTCATTTGTCGATATCAGAACTAAGGAGTGATTTCTGCCAACTAAGTGAATCCTTGGACTCTGTGAAAGCTGAAAATGTGGCCCTTAAACAGGAGTGTGCGTTGCTAAAAGCAATTAATAACGAGATTAAGTTGGATGTGTCCACAATTGAACTCTAAAATTCATGAACTCGATCAATACTCCCGGAACGACAATTTGGAAATTACCGGTGTTCCTGTGACGCAGGGTGAGAATGTGTACGAGATTATGGCGCAGGTGGCGAGGGTGTTGTCGATCCCATTCCACGACGGAGATATCGCTATCGCTCATCGTCTCCAGTCATCTAAACGCACGCTGTACCCATCAATTGGTCGCCAAATTTGTCTCCAGAAGAACCAGAGACGTATGGTTAACTGCGGCACGAGCTGTTAAAAGGAGGATCTGCGCTTCAAATATCCATCATAAATTCAAGCCATCTGCCATTTACATCAATGAACACTTGACGGTGTACATGAAGGCGCTACTCGCCCAGTGCAGAGCCCAGGTGAAGGAAGGACGACTGGCGTACGCATGGGTGTCAAACAACAAGCTGTTGGTGCGAAAAGTGGATGGAGCTCCGGCCGTCAGAATAAGTGGCCACTCGGACTTGGATAAACTGCTCGCTTCTGAGTAATAGAACTGTAAGTCATGAGAACTTAAATTTTATCTTGTTTCTCATCAGCTTAAAGATCAAGTGTTATATCCTAATTTTTATTTGGAATTTGTATGCTTATTTGAATGTTGTTAAAGAGTTTTTCATTTTTCATTGTGCTTAGGAACACAATATCAAATCGTAAAATTCACATATGTACACTTTTGTAGCTGTAGTTTAGGAACAAGATGGCAGTTTCTTTTTTCAAGTGCTTTATTTTTCATTTTACAATTAGATATCCAATAAATTAGATTTAAATTAAGATATATATCCTAGGCTCCAATATTTTTATTCGTATGGGCGCTGAGTACTATTTAAATCGTCCCGATGCTCTGAGTAGTAATTTTATAAGTAGGCCTAAAGTAATGTAAAACTGAATCTTGTTATTCTTTTTTTTATCTGAGTATGTAAATTTCGAAATTAATATGTTAAGTTAAAGTGAATAGTTGAATGATTATTAAAGCAATGCAAATAATGTTTTTTTCCAACTGTCTAAGTGAATACTGTTTCAAGTAACCAAACTGGTGCAGTACGCCTAGTGATAAAACATTTGATATATTTTCATTTTAAACAAGTTTAAAAACCCCAAGATAAGATTTTTTTTTTTATTTTAAAATTTTTAGTTTTGTTTTAGCTTGAATAAAAAGTATCAGAACATTTTTAAGTTGTTGTGTATGAATTGCAGCTGTTTTTCTTTTTTCTTTTTTTAACAATTACAAGCTTATATTTATTGTCCCATAGTTACAAGACTTCAATATACAGGTAATTCAAATCAATGTTTCCGAAATAATAACAGCACAGCTAATTCATGATCTAACATTCCAAAAATAACTTTGGTTTACCAACATTTAACTTATTTTTCATTAATTATAATTGATATGTATAACACTAAAATTATCATGCTAAATAGTTGTAGTTGATTTTCATTGATCAAACACCATGAATGTATTTTACTCGAAACTTGCATATTCAATATTTTATTGGTAGTTGGATATATTTTCACTACACACATTATAACCATTTTTTTTCTGCACGATGGGCTTAAAATTAATCAGTTTTTTAAAATGTATTTATTTCCTTGTAACTATGTCAACATGATGTCATTATGTTAATTCATTGATAAAGATAGATCTTTTTACCACAAGAGTTATTGTTTTGGGTAGGACGTAAATAGCCTGGTGTTTGATCAGAGGAGATAGTTATAGTTTTCCATTTCATTTCAATTGTAATATTATTTATCTTTGTACTATTTTGATTAAGTAACTTACTATTAATGGTAGTAAATGAAGGTGATGCAAATGTTTATGATGGGGTTGGGTGCGAGGAGTTTGAAGAATCACGTGATGTCTGTAATCCATGTACTTTTTTGAAGATATCAATAGATTGAAACTCCTTCATTTAAATATAAGGAGTTATTTTTAAAAATTTCAATCATTTATTAGTGTCACTCGAGGCACTCAACTTTTCAGTTTGACATCATCATTTTGACGGAGACCTGGCTGGGCGGGGACGCATTTTGCTTTGATTTAGACGGTTACGATGTTGCACGCACGATACAGAAACTAAACAGGAACGATGGGACACTTATATACGTGAAAAAGGGACTATCAGCTACTGTAACGGAGGTGGTGATTGGTGACGTTTTTGGATTGACTGTTGACTTTACTTTTCACAAAACAATATTTAGCTTACTGGCGGTATACAGGGACACATGACAGTAACAAAGACATATTCATTGAAGAACTGGACAGATTTTACGAAAGAAAAAACGAAAGATAAAACATACATTTTTCTTGGAGATATTAATATAGACATATTTACAAAACAACTTGCATGTAGACCGATACTTGAATACTTTGTGTTGGACATGGGTTTGTAAAACTGTATAAACTTGCCGACCAGAGTGACTGACGACAGCCGGACTTGTATTGATCACGTGTTTGTGGACCATGACGACTTTGATAAATAAGGTAAGGGCCGGGGTTTTGGCGCACTGACATCACTGACCACTCAAGTACTTTACTAACTATACAGGTTGTGGAAAATGGGGTTGAGGCTCGCTGCGGTCCTACAGTTAGTCGTGGGTTCGTAGATAAGAAAAAATTTACCGCTCTCCTCCGCGAACAGAAATGGGATTCTGTGACTGGGACGAACGATGTGTTTATAGAGCTTTCGGTGTTTTCGGGAAATTGTTTCTTCTATCGTTGAAAATTCTAAAAAATCTCCAAACAAATGTTCATCCAAAAAGAAAAAAATTAAACCCTGGATAACGGAAGGCCTCATCACGTCAATAAGAAAACGCGACAAATTGAGTAAACAAATTAAAAAACAGCCCTTTAATACGTCGATTTGAAACGCTATTTTTCAAATTATCGCAATAATTTAAATCATCTTAATAAAAAGTGCATGGAAACGGTACTACAGAGAGAAAATTAACTCATCGTCAAACAATCCTAGAGTTTTTTGGGAAACAGTCAACGAAATTGCTGGCAGACGAACAAAGAAAGATTCCTTCCCTATCACAAAATATTTGAAAAACTTTGAGGGAGAGTTGAACCTAAATAAAGTGAAGGGAGTGGCCGACGAGTTTAACGCGTTTTTCTCCGAGGTTAGATCGCAGCTGGCTTCAGCCATTGACGACAGTGGGACTTCCATTAGTGAACGACAGCGACTTTACTACTGACACTGACTTTGTAATGCACACGGTTACTGAAGCTGACATACTGAATACTGTGAACAGTCTACGAGGTGGCTCTACCCCGGGCTATGATGGCGTGTCTGCTTATCTGTTAAAGGAAAATGTACATATTTTTGTAAAAACCATTATTGCACATTGTTAACTTAAGCATTACATCAGGAATTTTTCCAAACGAATTTAAAACAGCTAAAGTCATTCCTCTTCATAAGTCTAATGATGTCACGTGCAAAAATAATTTTCGTTCCAATTTCATTGCTCAGTATTTTTTCTAAAATAATTGAAAAAAGTTGTAAAAGGTCAGTTTGTTCAGTATTTGAATCAAAAATCTATTCTTATACGATTTCCAGTATGGATTTAGAAAGGAAAAAAACATTTCAGACGCTTTGTTTGCTTTATCAAAAAACATTAATGATGCTATCACTTGCAATGATCGTTGCTTGTTAGTCTTCCTGGACCTTGCAAAAGCGTTTGATTCCGTAGACAGAAGTAAACTATTACACAAACTGGAATCCATAGGTTGTCGAGGGCTATCCCTATCTTGGTTCCGAAGTTTCCTCTCTGATCGCAAACAGTTTGTCACGGTTTGTGGGGTAGACAGTGGGGGGAGAGGGCCATTGATTACGGTGTTATTCAGGGAAGTACCCTTGGACCAATTCTCTTTCTTGTTTATATAAACAATGTTGTCAAGTTAAATATATCCAGCCAGTGTTTTTTATTTGCCGACGACACTGTGGTTTTATGTCGGGGGAAAACTGGGACGATGTCTATAACAATGCGTTACATGATTTGTCTGTTCTTAAAAAGTGGTATGAATGATCAAAATATTTTATCTACTGAATGTTTCAAAAACTAAATTCATGCCAATCTCACTAACACAGAGATCAGACCCACATTTTAATTCTCTTACTCTGCACACTTGCGGCAGCTGTATTAATACAACTTGCAAATGCGAACAGATTGAAAAAGTGGAGAAAATACAAGTATTTAGGTGTAATATTTGATACGAGAATGAAGTGGACTGCCCATGTTGAATATTTAAAAAACAAAATTCGGAAATACATATTTGGATTCAAACAATTACACGGAATATTAACATTTTCTGAAATAAAACTTGTCTATTTTGCGTACTGTCAGTCTTTGTTTTTGGGGGGTATTGTTGCTTGGGGTGGAGCGCTCAGAACAACTTTGGAACCATTATATATAGTCCAAAAATCAATTTTAAAGGCCGCGATTGGAGTTGGTACTAGGTTTCCGACACATGATCTATTTAATATTTTTGAAGTTCTCAGCATAAGACAGCTTTATGTAAAAAACCATCATACTCTACATATTCAAACAACCGAGATTAATTTTTAACAATGTATCCCATACATACTCTACACGAACGCGCAGAATCGATAGGAATACAGCCACTGCAGCTAAAAAAGGTCTTTTTCAACAACAAGTCCATTTTATATTGCGCATATATTATATAGGGATATTCCGAGCTATTTGAGAAACTCTGGAGGATGTTCTGTAAGCTCTTATAAAAAGAGAGATGTGCATGGCTGGATACTTAGTATTGGCAAAGACGCAGGTCGAAAGCATCATAGTCTCGGGATACAGATAAGCCTACCTTGACCTCTTCACTGACCTTGACAAACAATCCACTATCCGTTATCTTACAGTTAATCACATCCTCCGGCGGTTGACGCGCCTTGTCTGTTGGTTGGGCCTTCGCGGGTGGCTATTGTTGGGCCCGGCGGTGGCTGCTGGACGGTTTGCCAAAATCACAGACCGCTGGTGTTGATGAACAGCAGTCGTCGTTGGGCCGGGGCGGGTGGTCGCTGGCGGTGACCTGGTTCGCGGATGTGGTGCGTCGGTCGTACTGGAACGCGTTTCTCGTCGGGCTGGCTCTCTCGTTAGAGCAGAATTATGTCCATAACCACAACATGCATTTTTTTGTTTATTTTATATTACAGACTTTCCCTTTTTTTTATTAAATTTTGGACTCCTCTCACCCAATTATTACCAATGAAAATACTCCATACTCGTCATAATGTACCAGACCAAAAAATGTCATTTTTAATTTGAACCTCCTCAATATTGTATATTATATTATGTTACATTAACGCCTCGCACCCACGCACAGACTTCAGCCTATGTGGGTGTCAATTTCCTTGAATGTTTGTAAAGTTTATTTTGTAAATTTTTGGAAATAAATCTTTTTGAATTTGAATTTGAATTTGCAGGGTTTAACAACACTTTTTTGTGAAGTTGCCTGATGAATGGAATCATTAATTATAAAAAACCTCGCAAGAATGAAATTAATATTGGAAAATGTTGTATTCATTTAGCAGTGATATATAAAAAAATACTAAAAATTATTCTTTATAAATATTTAAGTAATGTTAATAGTCTATTATTAGTTAGACCTTCGAGTGACCAATATCTATATTTGCTTGTTAGTTTTTTTTCATACGTAACTACAAAATTTACTATTACACGCACAAATATACTGTATTGGTAAAAGCAATGGGCTCAGAAATTCTTTGCTACGTGTTGAAGTAAAGTAATAGCGCACGAAGACACGCCATATCAAACTGGACTTTATAAATCATCCCTCTGTTAACCAATATTATTTAATGTAATACTAAAATAGAGGTTTTTAGGATTGAATACTCTTGTATGTAATTTTCCTTATATAAAATAAAGTAACCTCATGTAAAATAATGTAAAAAATAGTACATAGTGAAACTTATTACACAGTTACCGTTTAACAAATTAACCTAATAAAAAATCTTAATTATCTAAAAAAAGAAGGCCAGCTAAGAAGTCAGAGAAAGTGAAATGCGAAACCAAAAAAATATATGTCCGGCACATATCAACTCGTATAATTGAATATTGTACAAACTTAATGTTGTTAGTTAGATAGAATAAGTAAAAGTTTGAGAATTAGACTAACATAAAATATATAAATTGTTTAGTAGTGATATTTATTGCAAGTAGTGTATTGAAATTTTTTTAAATTTTAAGTTTAAATATCGTATACAAATATTTACTTATTAAAGTAACAAATATTGTTATTTTTTAGTTAAATGATAATACAGAGTGATTCGAGGAAAGTGTTAACGGCACTTTCTGACCTTATTGGACATATACAAATTCCCTGTCTGTTGTAGAAGTAAATTTTATATCGTAATAATTTAGCCCCAATAGGCCAAGCAAATATATTTGTAACTTTTAAAAAATATTTTTTATCTTGTATGAAAAAATGTACGTAAAAATAAAAGACTAGTACGATATAATCCAATCTATTTGTAAAACATATATTATATTTAAATATTTGTTTCCATAATAATTGTATAATTTTCTGTAATATTTTTTGGCTATAATACATTATTGTCATATTTCTAAACGAATCTCGGATATTAGCGGAACTTTTCTCAAGTAAAGGTTTTTCAGGTGTTTGTATTTTTTTTTTAAAGGGACAACTCTATATACTAGGATCAGCTTCATCTGACTGTTTTGCAAGCAAATCCCAGTTTTATGTAATAACCGTGATACTGCACCAATATTAAAATGTAGATCCCAACTTTTAGTTATAAGTTGTAGCATTTTTAGAGGGTCATTTCTACATCAATGGCATCTTGAATTAATTATAATAAACGTATTTAGGGTAATAATCCAAACTATTTCCAAATTTTATTAACAGAAGTCAAGTTCAATACTTTGCACTTTTTATCGTCTTTGCCTTTACTATATAAAAACATCATAGGTATAATGAAAAGAAACAGAATTTGAGGAGTTACGTGCGTAGTGATCTCGACGAGGGATCAAGGCACACCTAAACGGATGAAGAGATGTGGCACTAAATATTTAACTTATAGACACATATAATTAAGCGTACATCATAAATCCATTACTGAATTTCATTCTTGTTTTATATGTTTAACCCATGGAATACAATAGAACAGAAGAGAAAATAGAAAATATCTGTTTTTACGTCCTGAAACGTACAAGAATATTACTGAGACTGTACTAAATAAAGTTTACAACTTAAAATAAACTCTATGTTCAAGCTATACACTCTATAGGTCAAAAATAAAACTGTACTCAACTAGTGATTTTCAGATAAGTTGAATGTATTTTGGCGACTGACTTAAAAGTTTATTTTCACTTCCTAAATTTCAATTCAAGCCAACTTTAATTTTTATATCGACCACTGTACATTTATTACTCAATAACTGAATTAATTATATATTTATAATAAGGTAATCTTAAAAAATATTAAGAATAATAATTAATATTTTTATACTCATAATCTTTAATACGGATACTCCAACCATACGGGATTTTAACCCTGTAACATTTGCATGCATAGGATAAAATAAAAATAATTAGAATGGAAATTAATTGTTTTTATGTTGGCAATACAGTTTGACCTCGGCCTTTGCGTTGAAATTACTCTCTCTCTATCACTATAATTTCATCGATATGATTAGTAACTATGATTGATGAACAACATATGTCATGATTGTATTATGTCGTAACACAATTCGAGAGTAAGATGAATCAAAGATGTGTTATAGTTATAACATTTTGCAAGCAATCGTAGCGAGGCCTGTTTACGTGATACCTTGTACCTTTATAGTTAACGTCATACTTCCATGGTATTACACTAAGGAAAAAGTAACGTAAACACAATCCTAAATTTTCGTATTATTTATTATTATTTTTAAAACAATACATTAGTTAACATTATTCCTGAACTACCTTACATACTTTTATCGTAAGTCAATAACAACAGTTTACTGCTTTCTGTTTAATCTATAATCTGTCATTACTATAAATCAATAAATACTGGCATATACAATCTATATTTATAGTAAAATAAACTGAAATGTAACATTAAAACCGTGTTATTTTCCTTAAGACGAAATAGGACAGAACAAGAAGAGCAGTCAGATTCCAGAAGGTCTGCGTCAAACCCGATATTACCACAAAACTAATCTTGTTGGCTTGGTTCTTGTCGTTGGTTTGAAATTATTGGTAGTGTATCTATCAAACTACTTAAGTAATTCATCTTTTGAGATATTTGAAGGCAAGTTTTCATTATGTTTGTGAAGTTACACGTTATAAATACATTAGAATTTAGGCTTTGATAGCTTTTTTACTTTATAATCGTTAACATTTATATTTCTTGGTCCTTTATTATAGAGGATATACGATGACACAATATAATATAGTTTTGCTATTCCTAGAATATAAAAGTTACCCGTAACTCATTAACTACACATCACTTTTCTGGTCTTTTCCTTGTAACTGAAAATAATCGAAAAAATAATTATTTAGCATATTAAATTTGGTTAAATTATTATTAGATGTTAAAACATTTGCATTATTATTTTTCATCATGAGTGGTAAATGATATTAAAGATTACTTGATGGATAGACAGATTATTAGTTAATTGCAAAGATCCGCTACTCAACTACATTTCATTCACAGAGTGGGAACTAATTGGTGGAAACTATTTGGCTGACCAAACGGCAATTAAAATGTTTACTCTTCACCATTTAGCTATATTTAAGTTTCTAATATCTTAATACTAAAAACATGAATAACAACATTTAAAAAAATTTTGTTATTGGACTTATACTGACAAATTACGTAATAACTGATTGACATATTTTAAACAAAAATATAAAACTGTTTCGTCAATTTACGGTTAAAGTGAGTGTTGGATAAAAATTTGCTTATGATGGCATCGACTGATCCGAAAGTTAAACAACGAAGACTAATTCATCGGTTCATTAGGCTACAAAATAAACAGTTATTGAACCGCAAAAGAAAATACCGACTTGTTTGTTCATCAAATTGATACAGTCCCATTCATCAATGAATGAGTCTTTAGAAGCGGTTGTGTTGACTTATTGTTATAGATGAAAATAAATAATTATAGAGTAATATACAATATCTCGGAAGAATGGATATTTCATTATTTGAAATGGATAAAAGTAATTGTAAGCTTTCTGGTGTAATGATCGATGAATGATTGTGATTTCAATAAATGGGGCTAAACAGAATTGAGCTTTTTGAATGCTAGAATATTTCCTTAATATTTCCATTTTCCAATAGTACTACAATACGCCTAAGTCTCTCTCTCACTCTCTCCTTTTCCCACTTTCCCCCCCTCTCTCTATAACATTGTTATGCCATCTATAAAAATGCACTTATTACCAAAAACTATGCATACCATCAAAGTTTTATAGTACGAAAAGGGATATAAGCTAGGCACCTTAAAGTCTCACTGAAATATATCACGCATGCGCTTGTGTTTATATGCGTAAGAATTTAAAATAGTCGAGATTATAACATGTAAAGCAATTTAGAATATTATTACTACAAAATAAATCAATGTTAGTAACTGTATTGAATTACAATATTCTTTAGAAGAAAAAGTTACCTTTCCAAAATTAGTTTGGTGGTTTTAGTGTCTTTTTTTACTTGTAGAAATAGTTTATTTTGAAGGTTGGACTTTGTATTCGTATAGTTATACTTATTAAAAGGACGAAAATATAGTTAGAGTTTTTTTTAAAAAAGCACAGACCTCAAAAGATTTCACTAATAAACTTGATAACCAAAGAACGATCCCACACGCCTCTCATAGGTTTTTCTCTATCTATGGCATACATTTGTTTTAAAGACAGAATCGATCCCCATATTTCGCTATCTCTCTCACTCACTATTGTATTATCTCCTAATAGATCTTACTGCCTCACTTTTCATTGACAAATAATAATTAATTTTCTTAGCTTGTTATTTTTACAAGCTAATTATACATATATATGAATGCATCACCTAACAAATGATAATTTTCAATTACTCATTGGTATTGTTTACTGCTCTTAATCGAGGAAATAACAATAATGTTCAAAGTATAATTTGAAAATCAAGTTTCACGACACCATAATGGTTACCTATAGGACCAATATAATGATGTTCACTAAAGCTCAGCCAAATTTATGGGATGACACTCACTATTAATGAAATACTTTGAATGCTATTTGTAGATATTCAGGGTGTCCAGCAACCATTCGAACAAACGTTGCCACATTGTTCAGCAGGCCAAAACTAACAAATAATGCAATATAACCGGTTCCATATTTCGCTTCGTTTAGCGTCTGTCTGTCTGTGTTTTTTGGGAAAAAAATTGCTACTCAAAAACATAGACTTGCTCAACAATGTCTTGATAGTTTGTTTATTAGTTTTTCTTCATTTAAAACACCTGATTTGGTTTGCTGATTGTTGCTCAGCTGTTTTCATATAATTTTATGCTATTGTTTTTTAAGAGCATTGTGAATAGTTTGTTTCTTTTATATTTGTGTGTGTGTAACACATTGATTACTGTAAATGGAACAAAAATGATAGTAATATATTTTTTAGGTTATAATAATTGTTCAGTATTTTAATAAAGAACCTTAAAAAGTTTTTTCGTAAAAGTCCACTACATTGTTGTATGTACTTGCAATGCATGGATTTAACCTGTTTTTACGTTTGGTGCTGTAACTCACGTATTTGTTATTAAATCTTTTTGAAACAAAGATTTTTGAATTGGTAATTAAAATACGCTAAAAACGTTATCCTGGCGAATTTGTTGTCAAATTAGCCGTTTCAAAGCTAATACAATTTGAAACTTTTGAACGGCCGCCATTTTGAAATGCAATGAGATATTTGTTTTATTTTTTTTCACTGAAAAGGACCAACTGTTAAGTTTGAATTCTGTATCTTAAGTGGTTTTTAAACAGTAATTTTTTCCCCAAAAAACACATACAGACAGACAGACGCTAAACGAAGTTAAATAGGGCACCTGTTATATTGCAGTATTTGTTAGTTTTGGCCTGCTGAACAATGTGGCAAAGTTTGTTCGAATGGTTTCTGGACACCCTGTAGAGTGGTTATGTAAACGTTTAAAATAATAGACTTTTCTTAGAATGTGAATCAGTTCTTATGAATTACATTTTACTACTGAATATCTAAACTGACAAGGCAGACTAAATAACTGAACTTATCAATCAAACATTCATAGAGGGTACAACATCTTAAAAACATTGTATAAGGATACGTTTTAAACATTAATGATTAATTCAGTAGACAATCGATACCTAACTACAACATGATGCTAAGTGATTAATCTGAAAGTTTCCTTTCGTTGATTATAAAACATATTTATAAGGCCTGCCTGATGAGGAAATATTTATAACTATATCATAAATTGTCTAATCAATGTTCCCCTTAAAATTTGGCACCTCTTTCAAATTATGTGTGGTATTGGCATTAAGTAACTGTTATTTTACAATTTAACGTAGGTTTTTGCTTTTTAGTTTCTTTATTTAGAAAACGACGTAATGAATACGGTTTATTTTTATTTAAAAATGTATTATTAATGATTGAATAATATGATGTCCTTAATAACTCATAACTATACACTAGGTTAGAGTAAACAACGCATACCCCAGCACAAACAGGTGTTGCGATTTTAAGACTTATCCGTGTCACAAAGTTGTACTATGATATTTTATGATTTATCTCATCACCTTTTACATTAGCACTCTCATTGTAACTAGTAACCCCCTTAAAGAGAGACTGGTACATTAGGAGCAGCAGGAAAGTGTAAAAAGTCTGAATAATTGTAAGATTTGCGGTTTAAGCTTCATACATCACTGGTGGGTTAATAGAATTAGTTCCAAACATTCTGCATGGAATTAACCTGAAAAGATACTAACGTCAGTTTTCAAAGAAAGTATTGTGAATCGAAATATAATTTATAGCATTAAAAAAGATGTACATAGAACCTTTTTGGTGCCATTCACTAGTACTCTGTGTTGGCATAAGTATGTATTTTTTCATCTAAAAACATTGGAATATGGAAATAGTAAAAGATTTTACGGTTGCAAATTAAAACGATAACTTTAAAACATTTGTTTAATCGGTAAAAAGCGGCATATAGGAATTAAGAAGTAAATAAATATAAGTTAGACTTATAAA